>NC_057739.1:42168511-42214808 GCF_004010195.1 Chiloscyllium plagiosum
CCTGCAGTCTTCTTCTTGACCTCTCTGCCTCCACCCTACTCCGACCTATCACCCTCACCTTGACCTCTTTCCACCTATCACATTTCCAACGCCCCTCCTCCAAGTCCCTCCTCCCTACCTTTTATCTTCTCCTGCTGAACACTCTCTGCTCATTCCTGAAGAAGGGCATGTGCCCGAAACGTCGAATCTTCTGTTCCCTAGATGCTGCCTGACCTGCTGTGCTGTTCCAGCAATAAAGTTTCAGTTCTGGATAAATGTCATGACCATGGAATGTTGCTGGGATTTTACAAATAATATACTGTTTCTCCCTCTGTTCAGTAGGATGGTGTAGCAGGAGAAGAAATGTACATGTGCCCATTGAACAGCCAGCTGCTCTGATGGTTGTCTCTTTAGATATTTTTATTTGAAACTGCTGAAGATAAGACATAGTCCTCCTGGGGAAAACGTAACATTGTCATTAATTGTACTAAAGGATTTCATTCATAAATGTGTTGTCTCCCTGATAGATCTCATTGATACCAGCTCAGTTAGAATTCCGATCTGAAGATAAGTCATGGACTTTAAACTTATAGGATTTGGGACATTGCTTGCATTATGAAATAGATCAATTCTACTTGTATGTGCATTGACCCTTTTTCTCTGCACAGATGTTCCCAGACCTGCTTGGTTTCTCTAGCAATTTCTGTCTTTGTGTAAATAGAATTCCAATTGTTAACATGAGTAAATTCAAATAATTTTGCATCAGTTTGAGTCAAATCAAATCATTTACAGCAGTCTAATTGGAAGCAGATTGAATCAAATCAGATGAATAAAATTCAAATACTGCTTTCAGACAATGGGAATGGTTGCCAGTCAACGCTTTTTCACATCTGAGTATAAATGATCTATTTTACAATGTGCAAGCAATATCCTAAATCCTATAGGTTGTCATTGTCCAATTGCTACTATTCTTGAACTGTCCTCTTACAGTCATAGAGCCATAGAGCATAGAATCAGACCCATTGGTCCAACCAGACCACAACACCGACCATAATCCCAAACCAAACTATTCCCACCTGCCTGCGCTTGGCCAATATCCCTCCAAATGTTTCCTGTTCATGAACTTATCCAAATGTCTTTCAAAATTTGAAATTGAAACTACCTTCACTACTTTCTCTGGTAGTTCATTTTATAAATGAATCACTCCCTGTGTAAAAAAAAGTTGCCCTCATGTCCCTTTTTAAATCTTTCTCTTCTTACCTTAAAAATAAGTCTTCTAGTTTTGAACTCCCCCACCATAGGGAAAAGACCCTTATGCCTGAGGGGCATAGATAAGATGAATGATTTATAAACCTCAATAAGGTCACCTCTCAACCTTCTACACTCCAGTGAAAAAAGCCCCAGTCTATTTTTATATCTCAAACCCTCCTTTCCTGGCAACACCCTCATGGCTGTTGGGACAACTTAAAGTTTCACTAGGATAAGGAAAAAAAAAACTTGCATTTATCTTCTTTTGCATTTATCTATCATCTATCACAACCACAAGACATTTCAACTGATTCAGCCCTTTGCAGTGTAGTTCCTGTTGTAGTACAGGAATCGCAGCAGCTGATCTATGACAGCAGGCTCCCATTACAGAGAGAGATGCCTCCAATGCTTTGGTCTTGCATTCATCAGGGCAAAGGCAAGAATGCCAAAGTTCAAATCATCACAACAATTTATGCTGGGAGAGAATGCAGTAGTCATTTGAAATTTAACATTCTTTCCATCCCATTGAGTGTAAAATGAAAAGATTTGGCATCTTAACTCTCTAAACAGTGCTGTAATAATGACAAGGTAGAGTTATAGAATCATAGGGATATACAGAACGGAAACAGACCCATCGGTCCATTTCGTCCATGCCGACCAGATATCCCAACCTAATCTAGTCCATGTGCCAGCACTTGGTCCATAATCTCTCTTTAACCTTCCTATTCATATACTCATCCAGATGCCTTTTAAATGCTGTAATTGTACCAGCCTCCACCACTTCCTCTGGCAGCTCATTCCATACACACACCACCCTCTGCATGAAAAAGTTGCCCCTCAGGTCTCTTTTATATCTTTCCACTCTCACCCTGAACCTATGCCTTCTAGTTCTAGACTCCCCTACCCCAGGTAAAAGACCTTGTCTGTTTATCCTATCCATACCTCTCATGATTTTATAAATCTTTATAAGGTCACCCCTCAGCTCCAGGGAAAACAGCCGCAACCTTTCCAACCGCTCCCTGTGGCTGGCAACATCTAAACTGACTTTTTCCACGTGAGGTTGATTGAGGGATAAATGTGGGTGAGGACTGTGGGGAGGAGTTTCCTGTTGTGTTTTGAATCTTCAAAAAACCTTCCCCTCTAAGCTCTGCTAAACTGAAATCTCTCATGTCTGGAACCTATCTTGTTGATTTTTTTTCTGCACCCTATCCAATGCCTTCACATCCTTCCTGCAATGTGATGTCCAGAATTCAATGTAGTACTCTAATTGAGGATAAACCAGTGCTATTTAAAGGGTTGCCATAATTTCCTTGCTCTTGTACTCTATGCCTCCACTTTTAACACCATATGCTTTTCCAGCCTGCCTCAAAACCTTCAATCATTTGCTTGGAAACATCCCCAAATCCTTCTGTTTCTCCACATACGTTGGACTTGTCCCTTCTGCAGCAATACATTTCCCCAGTCTTTCCAGAATCACAGAACTATCATGGTACAGAATCATAGAAGTATTACAGTACAGAAGGAGGTAATTCAATGTATTATGCCTGTGCTATCTCTTTTAATGAGCAATATGACTTAGTGCCATTCTCCCACTTTCTTCGCTAACAATGCACATGATTTCTATTCAACGAGCCATCCAACACCCTCCTGAAAATCTTGATTATCTCTCCCTGCACCACACTCTCAAGACAGTGCATTCCAGATCGAAGCCATTTGCTGTTTTTTTTCTCACATTTGTTTCTTTTGGAAATCACTTTAAATCTTTATCTTTTTGTCCTCAATTTATTTTTCAAGCAGGAGTGGTTTCTCCCTGTCTACTCTTTCCAGACCCCTCATGATTTTTAAAACCCTCAAATCTCTTCTTACCTTTCACCTCTCCAATCTGTTGTCATTAACTGATGTTTCTCATCTCCCAGAACCATTCTCATAAACCACTTCTGCACTCGCTTTAATGCATTCCTGTATTGTGGTGCCTAGAACTGTACAAAGTGGTCCAGCAATAAAATTGCTTTTAAAATTTGGAATTTAAAAAAAAGCTAGACCAATGGCAGCCAATATCAATTACCATAAAAATGCATCTGGCTCTTTAGGGAAAGAAATCTGCTGTCTTTACCTGGTCAGACCTACTCGTGACTCCAGACCCACAGAAAGTTGGTTGACTTCTAACTGCCGTCTGGGCAATTAGTGATGGGTAATAAATGCTGGCCTTGATAGTGAAGTTTACATCCCATGAACAAATATTAGAAAAATAGGGGTCTAACTAGTGTGTTCAACAAGTTTTTAAAAATTCATTCACAGAATGTGGGCATCACTGGCCAGGCCAGCATTTATTGCCCATCCCTAATTGCCCAGAGAGCAGTTAAGAATCAACCACATTGTTGTGAGTCTGGAGTCACATGTAGGCCAGACCAGGTAAGGATGGCAGTTTCCTTCCCTAAAGGATATTAGTGAAGCAGATGGGTTTAATCACAACAATTAACAGTGGTTTCATGATCACTATTAAACTCTTGATTACAGTTTTTTTTCATATATTGAATTCAAATTTCACCATCTGACATGATGGGATTTGAATCTGTATCCCCAGAACATTACCTGGGTCTCTGGATTAACAGCCTAGTGATAATACCACTAGGCTATTGCTCTCCCTGACCTGCCTTTTATTTTGCCTTTGCCTTTACCTAAAGTTCAACATTACCTCTTTGCTGCTGAGTCTATGCCCCTATTAATTGTAGTCTTTCTGGTTCTGAAGTCTTTCAAAGTTGTACCTTCATGTTATACTGTCTTAACATGTTTGTCCTGACAAAATATATTCATCTGCCATGTGTCCAGCCATTCACTAACCTGCCTGCACCCTCTTCAATCTATGACTATTCTGTCTAAGCCCAGTTCCACCAGATTTACACGAATGAATCCACAATCAGGAATTTCTCAAACCTAGATTTTACTGTGACGGGGCATCTGTTGTTGGTTAAATTTGCCCGTGCATTTTCAGGTTTCAACAATTCTTTCGAGACAGATTGCTGCAGGTGGGAGCTTGGCTGATTACTGTAAAGGGTATCACCACTGGGAGCAAACAATGATGCATCTCTTTAACCAGTCCATTGGAAAGATTGTGAAATATTTAGCAAAAGGACTTGAGAGGAAGTGTCAATTAGCAAAGGGTCAATTCAATGTCAAATGAGATACAGAAAGTGAAATAAAGAGAAGGAAAGATTAGGCTAAGGGGGTGGGGGGGTGGGGGGAAAGAGAGATAGAACGGGAAAGTAAAAATTTGTGCATTTTAAAACTTTGAACAATTATTAAATGAAAGGATAACACTCTATATTTGTTATGGTTGATTTTCAGAGCCAAAGACTTTGGTTGGTCATAACCTATACTCTAAATGGCTCGACTTAACTTTATGTGGCGGGTTTAGGTAGTACTCAGAATGAAAATGTGACAATGTCATGGAAGGTAATGCATTTCAATGGTGAGGTAGGCAGTGAGATGCTATTTTTTGGGTAGTTTATTGTGGATAGAGCATCTCCAGCAGTGTTGTGTTATGCCTAGTGGACAGTATATCAATGTTCCTGTAAGAGACTTGCTGACGATATCATCGCTATGTCACAGCATGTGACCTGAGGTATAAAAGTTCACACACCATCTTACCTCTTACTTTGGCAGGGAGGCAATGGCTGAGTGGGATTATTCATAGTTGAAAAATGTGGTGCTGGAAAAACACAGGTCAGGCAGCATCCGAGGAGCAGGAGAATCGATGTTTCGGGCATGAGCCCTTCTTCAGGGCTTACGTCCGAAACGTCGATTCTCCTGCTCCTCGGATGCTGCCTGGCCTGCTGTGTTTTTCCAGCACCACATTTTTCAACTCTGGTACTCCAGCATCTGCAGTCCTCACTTTCTCCCTGGGATTATTCATAGACTGTTAAACTCGAGATGATGCATCTTGACTTCAAAATCTGGAGTTTTGAGTCTAACGATGGCCATGAAACCATTGTCAATTGTTTGAAAAACCTATATGGTTCATTAATGTCCTTTAGGGAAGGAAACTGCCATCCTTACCCGGTCTGTCCTAAATGTGACTCCAGAGCCACAGCAATGTGGCTGACTCTTCACTGCCCCCTGGACAATAGGCATTGGCCTGACGAGTGACGCCCACATCACGTGAACAAATGAAAAAGAGCACTTGGAGCAATTATTGCTATTAAAAGCTGGCTACTCCGTTGGAATTTAATAGTTTAATGTTAGCCCAGACAGTCCTCAAGGAATGCAACATTTGTATACATTGGTTGTAGTAAACATCTTTGGATTCTTCAATGCCAGGATGTTTGAACTCAGCTTCTTATATCATGTGAAGACCATGGACATTGCTGCATCAGTGGTGGAGACAAACACCCTGGTGGAGACAAACTCACATCAAGAGCAACATTAAAATATTGGCATTTAAGCACATGTCTCCCTCAGACCTGAACATTGTTGATAAAGGCAAATACCAGTAATTGGTGGAGGCACAATAGACCAAATAATCTCCTTCTGCACTGTGACAATTCTGTGATTCCTGTAAACCTCCTTGCTGAGTTGTCAACATCATTTGGCCCATCAGCTACAGCTTTGTTCAGTCCAAGTGCATTATATCACAAAAAAAGCCCAATAGTTGGGAGCCTGTCCACAAATCTGTCTTAAGTAAATAGAGGAAGCTGCTATGTAACTCGGTTTGTTGACAAATGGGCCTTAAGTCTAAAAAAACGAAAGCACAATACGTATCTGAAAAATGCATTTATTTTTCAATTTGTTTGCATCTTTCAATGACCTCTTGTCCAGTAAAAGGTATTGAAACACATGGGGAGTTAGCTCTGGATAAACGCATTCACCTTTTTCTGCTTAGCGTGCTGTCTCCAGAGAGCTCACAAATGTTCTTGCGGTCAAAGATGTTTTCTGTGTTTTTTGTCCTACAGTGCAACATCACAGAGCATCATTGTGGTCAGTTTGGGAACCAAGTGGGTGAGTGGGAGGGCATTCATCAACTCTCAGGGTTACCAGGGTGACCATCATCTTTATCCTTTTTCAATGTCCACTTTCCCGAACCGCACCTCAAAAATGTTGGATGTCACCAGGCGGGTTCAGTAGCCACATGCCTGGTGTTGAGGCATTCGTGAAATAAAGCGGCTTCTGGGACATTCCCGCCACAAGAATAGCCATCTTTTCAGTGCCACCCGACTTGGCACAGACCACAATAATGACATGTTCCTTGCATTGCTTCCCACCATCTTCACTTCATCTTTAAATCGTTAACAGCCATCTGGTAAAAGACATCAAAACAGCGTCATTTCATCCACATGGACAACGTCCTCTGTGTATTTTCGCATGTTAGGTGGACAAGACCATTTCTGAGCGTTACTGCACACTTGCCTGTGATTTCTTTCTCTGGCGTGGACTAACAACGCTGTTTGGCCTGCTGTTATGACATTTGCTTAAGGTTGAGTTACTAGTCCAAAACTTGGGATTGCCACTTTTTAATTGGTTTCCCTATTCTGCAGCAGGAATGGCTGCCAACTTTGCCTCAATCAAAGTGATCTTAACTCTTTCATTCCTCTTTCAGACCAAACGAGTCTCAGGTTTCTTTGTTTAAACTTTTACTAATGCATGTGTGGAAAATGTCCCCTTCAAAGATGGTGCACAACTCAAACTTTACTCCAAAATCAATGGCTTAATACTTTTTCTGCAAATGACAAGTTTCCAATCACTCATACCTGTATCCAATAGTGCTGACATTGTTTACAGTCCACATTAGAACATGTGGCTGTATTGTCCAATCCTATTCAAACTAGTACACATGGTAATACTATCCAGTTATTTCCTTATGTGTTCACATCGAGTACGTACATGTGATTATCAAAAAGTCTTTGCTTCAGCTTCTCCTCTTTCAAAAGAGACTCCATTAATTAGGACGATATTCACTGACTTTTAGAAGAATGGTGGAGCTGTAAACCTGTAAACTTTTAACAGGACTAGGACAAACTCAGAAAGGATGTTCCTTAAGACCGGGCAGATCAAAACCAGAGGGTCACAGTTTAAGGATATGGGGGAGGCCATTTAGGTTTGCAATGAGGAGAAATGTCTTCACCCAGAGAGTGGGGAGCCTGGGGATCTCCCGGCCACAGAATGCAGCTGAGACCAAAACTCATACACTGCAGTAACCCACTGTGTCCCTATATAGGTTAAATATGAGTGCATGTCTGTGAGAGGCCTTTCACAAGAAACTAATTACACTAACTTCCTTGCCTGAATTTAACTTGAATCAAAGTGTTTACACCAGCTGGAGTGGAGCTAGTTGTTCACACCAGCTGGTTCCAATTGAATTTTTTATTACACTAACAATTTGAGCTGTTCAAAATTATCTGTAACATCACAGCTGTCTTAAGCAGGGTTCAAATAGTCTGTATATGAAACTTCTGGCATAGGAGCTAAAACATCTAATCATGTTCCATTTGCTGACCACTGGCCAGATCTCAAACTTCTGAAAGATATGATTAGTAGAATGGTTTGCTATGTAGGAGACACAGTGGGCTCAATACACTTCAGTATTGCTTAGATCTGTTCAGAAGGAAAAGATAATGGCTGTTTCAGCTGATTGCAAAGACTGAGAATCACAATTGGTTATTGAAAGTTGGCTGGATTGGGTTATGTTGCATTTTTGGCTCATTTTCCAATTATTCCATATTGGACTGAGAAAAAAAGCATTAAACTACTTTAACACCAGAACATCTGTCAGTTTGACTAAAACAGTTTGGTGCAGCTGGCTTGCCCCAGTGTATAGTCTCCTGTAACAGAGAAATAGCTTGTGATGTTTGTGCAATTTAACGTTGCGGAAGTTCTGACACGAATGAAGGAAAAGACACCAGGATTCAGGTACAAATCGGGTGCGAACTTCCCTTTTGAGCTTTCTGCAATCTGTGCGCTTGGCTTTATTTATCTCACATTTCACTGTATAGAATGTACAGAAATGTACAAAAAATACTAAGCTGTAAAAAAAAGGTAAATTAGTTACGTATGGGAGATGTAAAAATACTTCCTTCAGCTGCAAAGAGTTGTTTATGACTCAGACTGATTTTAATCTCAACCACATTCAGACAAGATGGGATTGTTCGTTTGTGACAGTGGATAGAGAGGTGAATGAAATTTGCATGTAAATTTGTGTTGAAGCTTGGAAGAACTGGCAGAAATGTGAGAATGAAGAGGGATATATGCTATTGCAATGTCAATAGCATTTTGTAGCATTTACACAGATGAAAGACTTCCTCATCACTGCCAGAGTTGCAAGACAAAAAAAATGCACTCCAAGGACCAGATAGTTAATTGCAGATCTTGTTTCAAAATTGTTTTATCCATCAAAAGAATTCTTTCTCTTCATTCTGTGCATGTATATCAAATTCTCATGGCATCACTTTTGAAAGCTACTTAAGTCTTGTGAACTTCTTCATCCAACTTCTTTGTTAATGGTAACGTCCAGGCTGTTGAAAGTGAGGTCAATGCATGAAAATTGGGCAGAAATTCTGCCAAAGATCCTCAGACAGCACCTTCCAAACCCACGACCACTTCTATTTGTAAGGATAAAGGCAGCAGATCATAGAATCTTAGAACCCAGATAGTGTGGAAACAGGCCGTTCGACCCAGCTAGTCCACACCTACCCTCTGAAGAGTAACCCATCCAGACCCATTTCCCTACCCTATCATCCTATATTTACCCCTGACTAATGCACCTAACCTACACATCCCTGAACACTGTGGGCAATGTAGCATGGCCAATTCACCTAACCTGCACATCTTTGGATTGTGAGAGGAAACCAGAACATATGGAGGAAACCCATGCAGACGTGGGGAGAATGTGCAAACTCCACACAGACAGTCACCCGAGGCTGGAATCAAAGCCGGGTCCCTAGCGCTGTGAGGTAGTAGTGCTAACCACTGAGCCACTGTACCACCAAGAAGTTTAAAGGAGAGAGGCAAGAGGCAATTATACAATAATACCAATTCCATGCTATGCTGCATCTGACAGCCCTGGTAGTGCGCATACCAAGGGGCTAATAGATAGACTTGAAATCAGGAATGAGAGTTATATTATTAGAATACATGGGAACAAAACCTCCTGCAAGTTCCCCTCCAAGCCACTCACCATCATTTTGCCGTCCCTTCAGTGTCACTGGGTCAAGCATTGTGGGTCAACCCACAGCAACCGGACTGCAGCAGTTCAAGAAGGCAGCTCACCCCCACCTTCTCAAAGGGCAACCAGGGACGGGCAATAAATACTGGGCCCAGCCAGCGATACCCATGTCTGAGAGAATAAAATACCTTCAACTCCAGTGCTCCTATTCTCCTGCTCTGAGGTCTACCTGCACAATGCTCAGTGTATATAGTGTTGTTTCAGTAGCACCAATGGGACATGCAGCCTGTTTGTTTTCCCTAAAGATAGCTGCCTCTTGAAGGATAATAATATTGTTACAATGGAAGTTCTTGCAAACAGAGTGGCAGGGCACACAGAGAGATCCAAGCTGCCTAATGTGGTATGGGCACATTAATGATGCTGGTCACCTCCAAATTGATTTTCACCCCTAGAATGTTCCTTATTGTAATCACATTGCTCTCTTTTATTATCCTCTTTGTTCGTAAATTGCTGTATTGCAAACCCAAGCATAGAAACTAAGATCAAGAATAAATGAGACAGGAGTAGGCCATTCAGCCTTTCAACTTGCTCTGTCATTTAATAAGATCATGGACAATCCAATTGTCACCGCAAATCCACATTCCTGCCTTCCCCTTGCTGAATAGGGATCTAACTTAACAGGGATCTACCCATCTCTACCACAAAAAGTATTGACAAATTCAGCTTCCACCATCTCCTTATGATGAGTTCCAAAGACTCATGATGTTTTGAAAGAAAACAATTCTCCCCGTCCTCGTTTTAATGAGCAACACCTTATTTTTAAACCATGACTCCTGGTTCAGGATTCTCCCATAAGATGAAACACTGTCTCCATCTCCACCCAGGGAGGACCTTACATGTCACCTCTTACTCTTCTCAATTCCAGCCAATGCATGCTGAGCCTGTCCAACTTCCTCAAAAGACAAACCCCAGTATTTCAGGTATTAATCTGGTAAAACTTCTCTTAACTGCTTCAAATGCACTTACCTTAAGGTGACCAGTACTGTATGCAGTACTTCAGATGTGGTCTCACTAGTGCCCTATATAACTGAAGAACAATTTACCTACTTTAGTATTTAGGCTAATTTGGGGTATTGTGAGCCGTTCTGGGCCTTGTATCTAAGGAAGGATGTGTTCACATTGGAGGGGGTCCAGAGGAGGTTATGCTTGTCATATGAGGAGCGGTTGAGGACTTTGGGTCTGCACTCTCTGGAGTTTAGAAGGAATGGGTGGGGGGGGATCTGATTGAAACTTACAGAATACTTAGAGACCTGGAGAGAATGAATGTAGAGAAGATATTTCCATTAGTAAGAGAGACTAGGACCCGAGGGCAAGGCTTCAGAGGGAAGGGACAATCCTTTAGAACTGAGATGAGGAGGAAGTTTTCAAGCCAGAAGGTGGTGAATCTGTGGAACTCATTGCTGCAGAAAGTTGTGAAGGCCAGATCATTGAGTGTTCTTGATTAATAAGGGGACCAGAGTTACAGGGAGAAAGCAGGAGAATGGGGTTGAGAACACATCAGCCATGATTGTATGGTGGAGTAGCCCTGATGGGCTGAATGGCCTCTATCTGCTCCTGTATCTCATTGTCTTATGGTATTCAATTCTCCTCATAACAAACAATTACATTGTGTTAGCTTTCCTGAGTGAAGTATTTGTTTACGGTTATAAAAGGAATTGGAGGAATAAGTGGGACTGATTGTGTCTGACTGTGCTGAGAACACAGAGCTCTCCAAAATTAACTTATCAAGTAAACTTTCAGAAAAATATTGCTTACGCTCCTTAAACCAACAAAGTTGTTAAACAGAGGCACACTGGCCACATTGCACATCAATGCAGTCAAATTGAAATTAGAATACTTACAATCTTGGCCAGTGTTTCAATCTGGGGTAAATTGTTCAGAAGCAGGTACAATTTTTTGAATGTTTGAAACTTTAAGCTCTCTTACAAATCCCAGATAATAAGCTCTGCATGTGAGTTTTGAGGTATCAAGGGTAATGAGTCTTTCGGTATTCACTATCGATATGCATTAGACTGCAACCTCAGGATTCTGTGCATGCACATTTACACACACAAAGACAGAAATATCTGCCTGTAATTCTGTGCAGGATGCATTGCTTGCATCCCTTACACATTGCAAACAATAAGAAATCACTGAATTGACGAGAACTTTGATTTTTTTATGGCAGCAGCTTGGGTATAAAATCCTGTGAGACTGTTATATGTCGTTAAATGAGCATTTTTAGTTTCACAGTAAGTTCATAATTCTCTTCCTGAAAAACGAGTATGTGTAGATTCTAGTCAAATTTCCTCATCCCAGGTGATCCTGACAAGGTTGATACCTGATGTTGAATGTGCCTGACAGCAGTTTATAACATTTGAGTGGCATTAACAGGTCAAACGGTATGACATTAAGTGAGGCCCTGCCTGTGGTGGCTGTGACAAGGTCATCCAGCTGGACCTCGAGAATAGACGTTCCCTGATTGGGGCTGTTTTCATGGGTCCACTTGGAGCCCTCGTTGACAGATAAAAAGATTGAGTGTCAGGTTTACCCTGGTATCTGATTCTGAATGATGTAGTACTGTAATTGAGGACAGTTCATGTGTAAGAGTCCAAAACTAGGGGACATATTTTTAAGGAGAGAGGAGAAAAATTTACAAAGGACAAGAGGGGCAACATTTTCACGCAGAGAGTGATTCATGTGCACAATGAGGAAGTGCAGAGGAAGTGGTGGATGCAGGTGCAGTTACAACATTTGAAAGACATTTGGATAATTGCATGGATAGGTTTGGCAGAATATGGGCCAAATGTGTGCAAGTGGACCTGGTCTAGTTTGGGAAGATGGTTGGCGTGGATGTATTGGACTGAAGAGTCTGTGCTGTAAGACTCTACAACTCTAAATAAAGGATGACTTGGTGATGTGATACTGACCTGTGTAGAGTTATTTCAGTGCCAAGTGCTCGAGCTTAGTGACAACTGCTAGGCTGGTGTATGGCCTGAGACCAGGGACAATTGAATGAGTGTGTTTCATAGAATCATAGAATCCCTCCAGTGCAGATGTTGGGCTGAATGGCCTCTGACTCTTCGCAAACCCTCAAAAGAGCATCCCATACTGTCCTTGCATTCCCGTTGGCTAATTCACCTAATTCACATTCCTGGACACCGTGGGACAATTTAGCATGGCCAATCCACCCTAACCTGCATATCTTCGGACTGTGGGAGGAAGCCAGAGCACCCAGAAGCAAACTCCAAATGAACAGTCACCCAAGGATGGAATCGAACCCGCATCCCTGGTGCTGTGAGGCAACGGTGCTAACCACTGATACACTGTGACACCCTCCTCTTTCTCCACACTCTCCAACAACCCAATTCTCATTTGATTGCCACAGGCAGAAATCACATCTCACACCTGTAAACTAATAGCTGTATTTTGATTCTGAATACAGTGCAGATGGCGGCCATTGGGCCAGCAATGGCTAAAATGGCTTTGAATCTGTTAGAGTATCATCCTGGGCCTCTCAATAAAAAAAATCCAGTGAAAAGTGATGCAACCTCATCCTTTTCCTGAACAGAAGAAGTAATTTGCTGGAATGGCACTGACTTTTAAAGTGATTTGAGTGTTGTTATAATGTACTACTTCAGAGCCAGATATTACACATCCCCTGAAGTGAGATGAGCCTCAAGTTTGACTTAAAGGTTGATTAAACCTGACTACAGAAAAACCACATGACTGTCATCTCCAGCTGCAATATGCAAGGATGGATTTCATCAACTTAACCAGTTGAACCTGAGGTACTGTTTGGAGATGGAGAGGTTAGGTTCTGCAATACTTTCAATTCTGTCTATGTTTCCAAGGTCAAGTCAAGTCACCGTAGACTTTCCAATCACTGGGCTATGCTTGCTTTAGAGAGACACAACTGGTAGTGATTTAACCTGAGGACCACCATACCTCAGGCAAGGAGAGTCTTTCAGGGTAACCTCAGCTAGTGTGGGGACTGAACTCATGCTGATGGTATTACACTGCTTTGCAAACCAACCGTCCTGCCAACTTAGCTAAACCAATCCCCACTTCCAAGGTAGAGCAACAAGGGAAAAAACATGTCTGTGCTCAAGTTGATTGAATGAGCAGAGTGGGTTATGACACATTCGCTGAAAACTGTTGAACGTATACAATCACTCCAGTAAAAACACTCTCCAGCACATTAAATATTGTCTTAATATTGAACCACACTAAAAAAAAACTTGAGCTAGTAACTAATGAAATAAAAGCTTATTATTCAACTTTTTGATTTGAGTTGTTTTATCTGGTGTTAACACTTGTAGACATTATATGTCTATATATCTTTGTTGTCTTATGTGGACATGATGGACCAAATGGCCTCCTTCTGCAATGTAAATTTAAATTATATTGCCTCATACATTCATATGTGGTTAAACAAAAAAAAAAGAAAATGTTGCCACCTTATATGTGCACAGGTATTAATCAAATAATTAATCAAGATACAATATTTTAAAGTCATAGAGTCATACAGCATGGAAATAGACCCCTCAATCCAACCAGTCCATGCCGACCATAATCCTAAACGAAACTAGTCCCAACTACCTGCACTTGGCCCATATCCCTCCAAACCTTTCCTATTCATGAACTTATCCAAATGTCCTTTAAACTTTGTAACTGCACTCACATTCACCACTTCTGCTGGACGTTCATTCCACACGGGAACGACCCTCTGTATAAAAACATCGTCTCTCATGTCTTTTTAAAATCTTTCTCCTCTCACCTTAAAAATATGCCCCCAGTCTTGAAATCTCCCACCCTGAGGAAAAGACACCTGCCATTCTATACCTCTACCTATACCCCTCATTGACCTTATAAATCTCTATAAGGTCACCTTGTAACTTCCCACAGTCCAGTGAAAAAAAGTCTCAGCCTATCTAGCCTCTCTTTATAACTCAAACCCTCCATTCCTGGCAAATCCTGATAAATCTTTTCTGAACCCTCTCAGCTTGATACTATTCTTCCTATGACAGGGCAACCAGAAGCGGACACAGGATGTAGGTGTAGAGGAGGTTACTGAAATAACTCCTCCAAAGACCGCCATCCCATCACCAATTACCTTTTGTTTACAAATGCAGTGCCTTTGACAATAGCACTGCCTCTCACTGAGTCAGGCATTCAGGGGCCCAGCATCTGTGACATTCATCTTGGATGTCAGCCAGGGCTCCCCCATTGGACCAAGTTAACAGCCCCAATTGGGGAACCCATACACAGTGGCTCAGTGGTTAGCACTGCTGCCTCACGCAGTGCCAGTGACCCGGGTTCGATTCCAGCCTAGGGCGACTGTCTGCGCGGAGTTTGCACGTTCTCCCCATGGGTTTCCTCCAGGTGCTAAATTACCGATAGTGTTCAGAGATGTGTAGGCTAGGTAGATTACTCATGGGAAGTGCGCGGTTACAGGGTTAAGGTAGGGGAATGGGTCTGGGTGGGATGGTCTTCAGAGAGTTAGTGTGGACTTGTTGAGCCGAATGGCCTGTTTCCACACTAGGGATTCTGTATTTTATGATGTCCAGATGGCTGACCTTGTTACAATCGCTGCAGCTACAAGCTAAGTTTTGAATGCAGTTTTGGTCTCCTTGCCTCAGGAGTCCTTGTAGGGGTCCTTTTATGGTGCAGAGGTGGAGTCCCTGCCCCTGGACCAGGACACCCAAGTTCAAGTCCCACCTGCTCCAGAGGTATGTAATAACATTTCTGAACAGGTTGATTAGAGGTGGAAAAAAAGGAATAGTCTTGGCCTGGAAGGAATGCAGTGTAGGTTCACTACAGTGGCCCATGGGAGGAGGCGATTATCTCATAAGAAATTCAATGGACCAGACCAACGTTTCCAGGCAGTTTGAAGAATTAAATGTGATCTAATTGAGCCATAAAAAGTTCTTAAAGTGTTTAACAGAGTAGGTGTAGAGAAAATGGTTCCCCTCTGCTTGAGGAACACAAGGAACAAGGGAGCTGCCTCTTAAGTACAGAGATGAAAAGCTACTTTTTCTAAAGAGTCTTAAGAATTCTTAACTGCAGAAAATTGTCGCTGCTTAGTCAGAGAGTCTGTTCAAGAAAGAGATTGGGCGATTTTTGGGCACTTTGAGAATGTGGGGATAGTGTGGGAAGGTGGCGTTAAGGTAAAAGATCGGTCACAGTCTTATTGAGTGGCGGAACTTGTTCGAGGGGCTGAATGGCCTGCTCCTATTCCCATTTCTGCTTCTCTAGTGCTATTTTGAGTAAGAGCTCTACATTGATGAATATATCGAACAATTAGAATTATGAGTGAAACAAAGAACCGTGCATGCTGGAGACCTGAAACAAAAACAGAAATTGGCTCTAGAATCTCAGTAAGTCTGGCAGCATCTATGGCAAGAAAACAGAGTTAACGTTTCGATCAGGAGTGACACTTGATCAGAACTGGTTCTGATTAGAATTATGAGGTGTATTTAATCTGATGCAAAGTGAGCTGTCCATGTGAGATTGACGTAATCTGATTTTCTTTGGGTCTTTGTGTTTTTGTTTACTAGGGACGCCAAGGACCACATGGAAACCCAGGTCGCCCTGGTCCCCCTGGCGTGAAGGTTGGTACTTTCATCAAAATGATTATCTTTGCTCGTATAGAACTTAAGCATTGCTTAAAAAAGAAGGCACTCTGACAAAGCTTTACATCTTATACTCATCAGGACGGTCCACAAAAATACCAAAGTAAAAGAGAACACATTTTATATTGAATGGTAAGAATACTACTTGCATGGGGAGTCTCCATTCCCAACCTATCTGATAGAGTATAAAATGTTTGGTATTTTTGCAAATGTCCTGATGAGTGTGGGGAAAAGTTTTTGAAATAAAGTGTGCTCCTTCAACAATCTGTGTGATGTGATGTTTGGCTTCACTGTTGCTCTTTGCAATCATTGTATCTCTGTTAAAACACTTATTATAAATATTTTAACTTCTTCCTGTTTGCCTGAGCTGTATCTTGTCATCTTCCAAACAATGCCAAAGGTTTGCAATAACATTGTGAACAATGAGTCCGTCCAGAAGTCCCGCTGGCATTTTGTTGGGAAAAGAAACCCACTCGGTTCCAGGTTGACCTTATAAGGGCTGGGAATTCCCTTACTAAATCTAATGAAACCAAGAGGGTGGAACCTGAGGTGGCAACCCCTCTACAGTGAAGAGGATCCTGCTTCCTAGTGTCTGGAGGGACCTGGCGTATTAATTGCATTTGTTACGTCAAGAGACCTGACATGGCACTGGCCTTCAGAAGATGCAGACAGGTTGAC
Source organism: Chiloscyllium plagiosum (assembly GCF_004010195.1). NCBI lineage: Eukaryota > Metazoa > Chordata > Chondrichthyes > Orectolobiformes > Hemiscylliidae > Chiloscyllium > Chiloscyllium plagiosum. The sequence goes on from NC_057739.1 coordinate 42,185,246, forward strand.
ATTTGACTGGGAGGGGGGGGGGGGAGATCTGAATCCCAAGCACAAGTCCGTAACTCTTTACTCCATGATAAAGTATGTTGGAGCAAACCTGCATGGGGGTCAAAGGCGACTGAATGAGTCTCAGTAGGGATGATTTCCTCCTGCCCTTCACGATCACTAAGAACCCGCCTCACGCAGTTAAATTCTAATGATCTGTAAGTTCTAGTGGCATCAGTTCTGGAGAATAGCAGCTGGCATCATCCAGAAATAGCAGCAGTGAATGAGCACTTCTCTGCCAGGCACAGCTTGGGTGCAAGGTTCATCGCCAGTGTGAAGCTGGAAAGTGCAGACCCCCCTGTTTATCTCCAAATTGTGGGATTGGTACAGTGTGGAACGTATCATGAACCAGACCTCCCCTCTCTCCTCCTCCGTATGCTTCCTTTTTACAATAACTGCAAGGATCGATCTAAATTTTAATCGATTCTGACTTTACCTAACACTTTTAAAAAGGCTTAAGGAAAATCATAATTACGCAAGATCCCTTGTCACCCATTTCACTCCACAGTATTATCGCACAGTTTTCAAACTGACATGAGGAGAGGTTGCCCCACTCAAAGGGTTGCAGAATTCTCCATTCCAGAGAGTTGTAAATGCTCAGACGTGTAGGATTTCCCAAGGTAGAGGTTGATAGGTCAGTTATGAGGATGATGCTGTGTGAGATGGCAGGCTTGAAGGGCCAATGCCTGATCCAGCGTCTGTTTCTTTCAGTTTATAGAGCCCTACAGTGTGGAAGCAGGCCATTCGGCCCATCAGGTCCACACCAACCCTCTGAAGAGCATCCCACCCAGACACAAAACCCTATCCTATCCCTATAACCCCGCATTCCCCATGGTTAACCCACCTAGCCTGCACATCCCTGGACACTATGGGCAATTTCCCATGGCCAATCCACTATAACCTGCACATCTGACTGTGGGAGGAACCTGGAGCAGCTAGAGGAAACCCACTCAGACACCAGGAGAATATGCAAACTCCACGCAGGCAGTTGCCCGATGCTGGAATGAACCCAGGTCCTTGGCGCTGTGAGGCAGCAGCGCTAAACTCACTATTCTCAGAGACACTCCGAGTAACCACAAATTCAAAGCCTGAGCATCATGTACAGGTCTCTCAGGAAACCCAAAACATAGAAAGATCTGCTTATGATAGGAGCGTAAATAATCTTTTGTGAAGAGGAAAGATTAATTCATCAGTGATATTATATTCAGAATGATCCATTTCCCTACAGGGAGGTAAGAACCAGTGGAAGTTGATAAATAGTGTGTTGCTAGTTGTGTTTGGTTACAAGCCCAGCATTGGCTGTAAACTTGGGAATCAATCACCTGCTCTTCCCTGTCCAGGAATTGGTATTTGGCAGACAGGACAGGAAAAACAGCTTCGAACAAATACAAAGGGGAAGCATAAAAATGACCACTTTTATTCCCAATTTTATTTCCACACTGGTGGATGCTTAAACTTGACTTAAATTTATAGTGGAAGTCGCGTGTAGTTTGTTGGCTGGGGTTTGCTGTGGATTTCACAATTTCATTGTTCAGACAAGCTGCGGCTCCTGGCGGGTCCTGGGGAATGTTGCTGAACAAAGAAACCTTGGAGTGCAGGTTCATAGTTCCTTGAAAGTGGAGACGCAGATAGACAGGGTGGTGAAGAAGGCATTTGGCACACATTGGTCAATGCATGAGTGCAGGAGCTAGGAGGTCATGTTGCAGCTGTGCAGAGCATTGGTTAGACCACTATTGGAATAGAGCATACAATTCTGATTTCCCTGCGAAAGGAAGGATGTTGTGAAACTTGAGAGAATTCAGAAAAGACTTACAAGGGTTTTGCCGGGGTTGCAGGTTTGGAGCTATCGGGAGAGGCCGAATAGGCTGGGGCTTTTTTCCCTGGAGCATCAGAGGCTGAGAGGTGACTTTATAGAAGTCTGTAAAATCATGAGGGCATGAATAGGGTGAAGAGACAAAGTCCTATCCTTGGGGTGGGGGAGTCCAAAACTAGAGGGCATAGGTTTAGGGTGAGAGGGGAAAGATATAAAACGGACCTAAGAGGAAACTTTTTCAATAGAGGGTGTTGTGTGTATGGAATGAACTGCCAGAGTAAGTGATGGAGACTGTACAATTACAACATTTAATAGGCATCTGGATGGGTATGTGAATAAGAAGGTTTAGAGGGATATGGGCCAAACGCTGGCAAATGGGACTAGATTAATTTAAGATATCTGGTTGGCATGAGCGAGTTGGACTGAAGGTGTGTTTACACATTCTCCTTGTGTCTGCGAGGTTAGGCGGATTGGCCATGGGAAGTGCAGGGTTACAGGGATAGAATAGGGGAATGGATCTGGATGAGATGTTCTTCAGAAGGTTGATGTGGACTTGATGGGCTGAATGGACTACTTCCACCCTGTAGGGATTCTATGGAAAGCTTTCAATCAAATAGCCATGTGTCTGTGTGATACTTCCTCACAGAGCAATGGGGAAAGAATTAGTGTGGGTATTTGAGGTGGGGGTTGATTGACTCTTTCTTTCCTTAAGAATCTCAGGCAATTGGGTCAGAGTTGAGGTAGTACACAGATTGGTGGCCATGATCTTAATGAATGGCGGAGGAGACTGGAGGAGTCAAGTGCCCAAATTCATATATTCACCCATTTCACTTGACAGTTTGCCAATGAGGAAGGAAGATAGATCCTTTTGGGAAGAAAAAGGGACATTATTGCTGTTAATAGTTGTCCCAACATCCATCCGGGTATTAAAAGGGATGCTATCAGCTGCAGAAACCCATCCAGATTGAGGCTCTTTTCCAGTCCTCTTTAAAGACAACCAAATGTTCTGCGACAATATAAACATTGACACCAAAGGCAGAAGCTGCTGTTTATTGCTTACTGTTTGTACAGGCTACTGCTGAGGTTTTTCTATGATTGTCAACATTTTGTACCAGAAACCTCAAGCATTATTACTCAAGTGTTCGTCATTATAAACAAAACCACACAGCAGTTTCTCAGTACAGGAGATAATTTATGAGGATTGAAATGTAGTCATTATCTCATTGCCTTACTATGCAACAAATTGGATGGCAGATAAATATTTGGATTGTCATCCTGGAGTATTCCTTTCTGCATTAAGGTGACTGATTTCCTTTCAATGTTGTGGAGAGAAATCAAGTTAATGTTTCAGGTCAGTGACCCTTCCTTCGAACAGTTCACAGATGCTGCCAGATCTGCTGAGCTTTTCCATCAATTTCTGGTTTTGTTTCTGATTTCCAACACCCGCAGTTCTTTCAGTTTTTATTTGACATGGTTCTTAGAGCTAAACTGTTCTGAATTGGATAATCAGCCATGATCATATGGAATGCCAGAACAGACACAAAAGGCCAAGTGGCCTCCAGCTGCTCCCATTTTCTTTGTTTCAATGTTTCTCCGTGGTGCCCTGGTCAATATTTAGACCTCGATCGAGACCACCGAAACAGACCATCTGTTTGAGATGGTGTTTACTGTATGTAGGGGTTTACCACTCAAAATTTGGCCACTATGGTATCCTCACTACAACAGCGACTGCCATGTCAAAGATACTTCATTGACTGCAAAGCACACTGGGGTTGTGAGTAAATTGTATTATTTCTCTTCACTGTTCATAAAGTATATATTATATATAAAGAGAATTAAAGTTTGGAAAGGAGTGCATGGCTTGGTTTCAGGAAACTGTTGGATGTGAGTGAGTATTTGTGTTTGTGTGTGTGTTTGTGTGTTATATTTCATGGTGTATTCTAATGTCATCTTATAAATTACAGCACTGAACTGTTCACAATATGTTATCGTTTGTTAGTAAAATCATAGTGTAGTCAGCAATTAGCTTCAGTCATTTTGCTGTCTCAAATCTGAGTGCATCACAGCGAGATTGGGGAATGGATCTTGACGAGAGCTAGTATGCACGCAACAAACTGAATGGCCACCTACTGCGTTCAATTCATCTTCTGATAAATGCAACAGTATAACGAGTTTCAACAATCTGTATTACAGCACCGTAAGAATTTGGATGTTTAGGTTGCCGGGCCCCATTCATTTTTGTTCTGGGTTAAGTTAGGTTGAGGTAAAGTAGTCCAGATTGTGGGTTTGACCAGATTGGAGATTTCTATCCGAACAGTAATTTTTCCTCACTTTGTTCCAGTTTGACAGTAAACTGTAAGGGAGAAAGAAAGCCTCCTAGAACTTAAATCATTTTGTAGGTTTGTCACAGTCTTGATTGAAAGTCCAAGTAGTGCCAAGAAATTGCTTTGGTGAATAATGAGCCAAGTTCTTGTCTGGAAGGAATCATTTTCACTGATTTTCATCTGTGCTGTTAAATGAATTATCTTATGCTGAGTGTTTCGTGATTCTGATTTTTGAAGACTTCCTTCCACTCTTGTGTGCATCATTTCCCTCACAATGAGTTCAAAGTGAGATGCAACAATTGGTTTACAAATTCAAATTTTTTTCAGCATCTGCTATATGTGCTCAGGAAATTGATTGCAACACTAAATTCTGTTAGCTTCCAAGTGTAGTTCAAACTATTTGAACTGTGTCCAAATTTGCAAACCATAGAGGAAGTTGCTGGTAATATTACATCACTGACTGCTTGTATGGTGAGAATTCCTAGATAAAACTGAATGCTTTGTTAAATGGATCAAAAGATCATTAGGTTTATAAGAAATAGGTGCATTTTCACTTGGGCTGATACATCCGGTAGAATTAAAATCTGCGGGATGTCACGGCGAAATCACAATCTGACAGAGCAGCAGTTGTACAACTGACTAGAAAGGTGACTCGAAATGAGGTGACCCACAACTTAAAAACCAGATAAGCATCATGGCTGGGGAACAGGGCAGGTGCTAAAGGTAGTGCTGCTTTCTTGTGAGATGGACTGCATCCTATCCCAAGTCACTGACCTTGCGGTGAGTTTGGGAGGGCAGTGATTGAAATAATGCATAGCCATTGAAGACCAGGTGGTGGAAGCTGACTGGGATTTTCCAGGTTCCAGTCAGACAGCAGTTTAAATACCTATCAGCAGACCAAGCCACCAGCCCAGTAGGCAAGCTTAGAGAGCACCTCCATGACTGCTCAGGTGTAGTAGCTGCTGTTGGTCACTCTGACACATGCGCATGCGCATACATACACGCATGCATGTGTACAAGATGCACACAGACGCGCCATGAAGCGTACTCAAAATGACATTGTGCATCCTGTCCAATTGTGGATATCATACACACTTGTACCAGCAAAGGGAGTCTACCAGGAATGAATAACAAAGAATTCATGTTTTCACAGCACCCCCGATTAAAACATGTTTCTCTTTAAATGTTGACAGTCCCTAATCAGATTGAAACACTACTAACATTACATTTTCTTTCATTCACTCGTGGGATATGGGTGTCAACTGGCTGGGCCTAGCATTTATTGCCCGTCCTTAGTTGCCCCTTGAGAAGGTGGGGGTGAGCTGCCTTCTTGAACCGCTGCAGTCCACCTGCTGTGGGTTGACCCACAATGCCCTTAGGGAGGGAAATCTAGGATTTTGGCCCAGACACACCAAAAGAGCAGCAATATATTTCCAAGTCATTATTGCTGACAGTTCACCTGCAGCACTTCCACACATTTAGAAGTGAATGAGGAGTTGAGGGGTTTACTGGGGTCAGATATTCAAGGCTTTCTAAAGCCGAAAATTTCAGTGAAATTCTGTTTGTCCACACTTTTAACATAATGGGGCTGCTTCACAGTGTTGTAGAGAGATACAATACCAAAACAGATCCATTCATCCAACCAGTCCATGCTGAACGTAATCCCAGACAAAATCTGAGTTTCCCGTCTCTGATGCCCGTAGAACTTTTTCCCCCAAGTCCTAAGCCAGCCAGTATTTCACAATGCATGTTGTATTGTAAATAGTTACATTACACAACTTGAGGTTTTGTTGCACAAAATGATGCTGATTGATGTTAGATACAGTCTGGGGTTTTGCTGAGCTGGTCAGTTTGCAAGTTTCCACTGTTTTCTTAATGAGTGTGAGAACCAGAACTTAGGAAGTTGGAGCAGAAAACCCAAGTCACAGCTTTTGTAAGTTAATTTTGTGAATCCAGTGTCAAAGAATATCTGCAGATTGTACCTTCTGTTTCGCTCAAGAAACATGGAGAATAGACATGATGTAGAAGTGCCGGTGTTGGACCAGGTGGACCATGTCAGAAGTCACACGACACCAGGTTATAGTTTTAACAGGTTTATTTAAAATCACAAGCTGCTCCTTCGACAGGTAAAGTGGAGAGAAGCGCATCAAGGTAATAGGGGCAGGAGTAAACTGTTCGGTCCTTCGAGCCTGTTCAGTTATTGAATATGTTTGTGGCTAAGCCTGGACAATAAGTAAGGATCTGTGGAAGTAAACAGAACCCTTTAGAATGTGCAACTTTCCATATACAGAACATGGGGCAAATGAGGAGGTGCTCGAAATTGCAAGAGCAAAAAAGATCTCTGAAAATTGACATGCAAAAGATAAATGGTCAGTATTTCAGTCATTTGATCAGAGCTGAAACGCTAAAGCGATCTCTTCCAGAGGGCAATGAGGTGGCTGCAGGAAGAGGGGTTAGTCCAGGTTTTGGTGTCACAGAATGGTGGACAGATGTGCCATCAAAGATAAGTGAGGATGGCACAATACAGCCAAGCATGGTATAATGTGATGGCAGATCCCTGGGCAGGGGTTACTACATAGCAGCAGCAGTAACAATGTGTCATTGGCCCCATCTTCCTGCTCTAGTGGACTCTCCATTCAATTGTTCGCCCATTGATTTACAGCACTTGTGCTTTGCAGGGCTGAAAGTGAGTTGTCAGAATCATGTAGAAGTATTAGTTATTCATGAGTCCAACCAGCGTGAGGTTTGTAATTAATTGTAGGAAGCATCTCAGCGCCAGAGACCCAGGTTCAATTCCCGCCTCAGGCGACTCTGTGTGGAATTTGCACATTCTCCCCATGACTGTGTGGGTCTCCTCCGGGTGCTCCGGTTTCCTCCCATAATCCAAAAATGTGCAGGTTAGTGAATTGGCCATGCTAAATTGCCCGTAGTGTTAGGTGAAGGGGTAAATGTAGGGGAATGGGTCTGGGTAGGTTGTGCTTCGGTGGGTCGGTGTTGACTTGTTGGGCCGAAGGGCCTGTTGCCACAGTGTAAGTAATCTAATCTGATCGCAGTTGAGCCTGAGAAGGTACATTCATCAAAGAAGTATCTTGAAAGTTGACCTCATTGAAGAAGGAATTGACAGGACCGATGCCCCATTGGAGAAATATTTACTAAGAGGGGTGTGGCACACCATTTCACTAGAAGGAATCTCCTGTTCAAGAAGGTGGTGAGGAGAAAGATTTTCTTTGAGAGGATCATAAAACTGTGGAACTCTGTTCTCCAGAGAGCAGTGGAAGAAACATCGCTAAGTATTTTTAAGGCAGGGTAAGATAGATAGATTTTGACCAAAAACAGGGTGTCAAGGGCAGAACGAGAAAGTGGAGTTGAGGCCGCACTATCAGATCTCTTTAGGCACTGCAAGGCATAACTTCTGACAGTCAATGGGTCAGTGATTGAATGAAATAGTGTGAAAGAAAGGCCTCTGTTTGCTGCCACAGATCCTTGCCCAGACTAAGCCACGAGTGCATTGAACACAGAACATAGAAGCATAGAACATTACAGTGTAGTACTGGCCCTTCAGCCCTCGATGTTGACCTGTGAAACCAATCTGAACCTCATCTAATCAACACTGTTCCATTTTCATCCATATGTCTATCCAATTACCATTTAAATGCCCTTAAAGTTGGCGGGTCTACTATTATTGCTGGCAGGCCATTCCATGCCCCTGCTACTCTCTGACTAAAGAAACTACCTCTGACATCTGTCCTATATCTATCACCCCTCAATTTAAAGCTATGTTCCGTTGTGCTAGCCATCTCCATCCGAGGAAAAAGGCTCTCACTGTCCAACTGTCTGATTACCTTATATGTCTCAATTAAGTCACCTCTTCTCCCTAACGAAAACAGCTTCAAGTCCCTCAGCCTTTCCTTGTTAGAGCTTCCCTCCATACCAGGCAACATACTAGTAAATCTGCTCTGAACCCTTTCCAAAGCTTCCTATAATGCGGTGACCAGAACTGTACGCAGTACTCCAAATGTGGCCGCACCAGAGTTTTGAACAGCTGCAGCATGACCTCATGGCTCCGAAACTCAATCCATCTACCTCACACTTTTCCGCATTAAACTCCATTTGCCACCTCTCAGCCCAGTTCTGCAGCTTATCAATGTCCCTCTGGAAACCACAGCATCCTTCAGCACCTTCCACAACTCTACCAATCTTAGTGTCATCCGCAAATTTACTAACTTATCCTTCTACGCCCACATCCAGATCATTTATATAAATGACAAATAGCAGTGGCCACAAAACAGATCCTTGAGGTGCACCACTTGTAACTGAACTCCAAGATGAACAATTCGCATCAACCACCACCCGCTGTTGTCTTTCAGCTAGCCAATTTCTGATCCAAACCGATAAATAACCCTCAATCTCATGCTTCCGTATTTTGTGCAATAATCTACCGTGGGGAACCTTATCAAACGCCTTACTGAAATCCATATACACCACATCAATTGCTCTACCCTCATCCACCAGTTTGCTCACCTTCTCACAGAACTCAAGAAGGTTTTTGAGGCACAACCTACCTTTCACAAAACCGTGTTGATTATCTCTAATCAACTTATTCCTTTCTAGATGATTATAAATCCTATCTCTTATATTTTCTTCCAACACTTTACCCACAACCGAACTTAGGCTCAGTGGTCTATAGTTACCAGGGTTGTCTCTACTCCCCTCCTTGAATAAGGGGAACAACATTTGCTATCCTCCAGTCTTCTCGCACTGTTCCCATAGACAATAATGACATAAACATCAAAGCCAAGGGCTCTGCAATCTCCTCCGTGGCTTCCCAGAGAATCCTAGGATAAATCCCATCTGGCCCAGGAGACTTATCTATTTTTTACACTTTCTAGAATTGCTAACACCTCCACCTTGTGAACCTCAATCCCATCTATTCTAGTAGCCTGTACCTCAGTATTCTCCTCGACAACATCGTCTTTTACCAGTGTGAATACTGACGAAAAATATTCATTTAGCGCTTGTCCTATCTCCTCTGACTTCATGCACACTTTCCCACTACTATACTTGATTGGCCCTAATGTTATTCCAGGCATTCTTTTATTGAATAGCGGAGCAGATTCGAAGAACCAAATGGTTTATTCCTGCACCTGGTGTCTATGTTTCTAGAAGTTATAACCTGCAGATATTCGCTGACATCAGATTCAGAAAATGAATTTACAAAAACATGATAGTGACAGAACAGGCTAAAGGGACTGAGTGGCCTACTCCTGCATATTTATGTTTATAGGCAAAAAATAGATCACAGCACACAGATAGTGAAGTGTTTGACAGCCAATTTTGCATGCAGCATCCTCAATGTGATCATCTCGTGTAGACTCTAAACAAGACGTCACACCTAAATTGCATTGTCTGACCCGACATGTCACCTCTTTTACACTGATAAAACCTTAAGTTATTTCGAGATAGTGACTTGTTAGAAGTTCTGGGATTTGCATATTAATCAAAACCTGCACATCCATTCTAACTGATTAAAGATTTCAGAGCCATCTTCGCTGTGTTCAATTCGTTCGCATCAGTTGTATTGACCCTTTGATCTTTTCCTTATAAATTCTGTGTCCAAGATCTTCCTCTCTCACTAGTACCTGAAGAAGGAGTTGTACTCTGAAATGTAGTGTTTTCAAATGAACCTGTTGGACTATAACCTGAGCATGGACTGGTTGGGGTCTGTTTCGGTGCTGCATGATCTATGACACTGTAATCATGGAACCACGACAGTGCAATAATATTGATATTAACGTGCATGTACATAAATTCACAGGTACACAATAACATTAATAGAAATTGAAATAGTAGCATTAATGTACAGCTCCATTGTAATATTGTTCTACATGTATGTAGTAATTTCAATATTCAGGTGCAATGTACATATGTGACAAATGTTACTATGTGCATGTGTTTTAATATAACTATGTACCTGTGCATTAATCTTGGTTATATGAATATACAGGTACAACATAATATTAATTCACATATACAAATTAATAATATTAAGGCAAGCATTTACATGCGTTTTTATATAAGTATTAATACAGATGTATAAATATGAATAATATTGATTCTAATATACATGTCCTGGCTGTTGAAATAAATTCTAAATGAGCTACCAAACTACAGTTTCTCATTCCTATGTGTAGATGACAGCACGTAGTAATCATGGCAACACTTTTCTGAGCAAGAGTCTCCCTGAAGCTAAACTGAGTGAAAAGTTTGATTCCCTCAGAGCTTTTACAGTGTTGAGGATTGAACGCATCCGTGTTTAAAACCTCTTCAAGTCACTGCTAGTGTATTGATTTACTGAATTGCGAGCTGAGCTTAAGAAACAGCAAGAGGAATCCTTCGTGAATCTTCAGAATGGGAAAGCTAACCTGGTATCTGTTAACTGTTATCCTATTATTTTTACAGGGAAACAAAGGCGAACCAGGAATTTCTCCAGGGAAGGCACTCAATGGACAAAAGGTGAGAATGAAGAGAGAGATTACAACAGTTTGTACTTGTGGAGACATGTTGTAAAGTACTTTAGAGGAAATATTATTATTAACCTACTGTTCTCTTTTTAAAAATGATCAGTATTTAGGCTGAATCCACTTCAGTATAAAGAAAACCTGATAATATCTATCATATTGAAGTGAAATGAAACAGTGGTTTTGTTGATTGCGAAACTGCTTCAGTAGGCTACATTGGTTATCAAGTTCCTGGGTTCAATCCTTGGGCCAAGCTGTTCATTGAATTAAGTGTGGTTGATGACATTCAGTGGGGTGGGGAGGTGATGGCCTAGTGGTATCTTTGCTAGACTATTAATTCAGAAACTCAGCAAATGTTCTGGGGACCCAGGTTCAAATCTCATCCATGGTAGATGGTGAAATTTGAATTCACCAAAGAATCTGGAATTAAGAGTCAGATGTTGAATAAACTCATCTGGCTCACTAATGTCCTTTAGAGCAGGCCATCTTTACCTTGTCTGGTTGATGTGACTCTAGACCTACAGCAATATGGTTGACTCTTAACTGCCCTGCAATAAATGCTGGCCCAGCTAGCACTATCCACATCCCATGAGTGAATAAGGAATGTTCACAATGTCCCTCAAAATCTAACAAGCTACCTGGGATCCTCCTCCTAATTCTGTCTTCTGACCTAATTGGAATTGAGAGGTATTGAGTGATTGCAGAATGGGCTGCAATTTTACCAATTTCTTGACAACACTCGCTGCCTGAACTCCATATGAATCATGCCACTCTAATTGGTATCAGATAGGGAAAACTTGACACGAGAGTACAGACTTGGTGGGGCAAAGGGCCTCTTCTGTACTGCTTGACTCTATAGTCCACAACAATGTAAATAACCATTCACTAACTATTTCTGTTATACAGATGTGGACTAGGCCATTGCTCCCTTCCAGTCTCCTCCACTGTTAATAAGATCATGGTGAACCTGCATTCCCACCCCACCCTTGAACCTTTCCTCTCCTCGCTTCTCCAAGATCTACCTACCTTTGCATTACAATATTCAAAATCTCTGCTGTGGAGAAGAGCTCTAAGATCTCGACCCTTTGAGAGAAAATGTTTCTCCTTAATTCTGTCTTAAATGGGTGACCCCTTATTTTTAAAGAGTTACCTCCAGCTTTAGATTCTCCCACAAGAGGAAATGTCCTTTCCACACGTGTGGACATGTCTAAAACCTTCTGTGCTCCAACAATGCAATCTAGCTATCAGCGTTTAGCTATTAATCTCAAATGCTCCAGCAGCTCCTTGTGGAACTGTACTCTAATCAGCATTTTCTGAGAGGGAAAGAAAGAACATTGAGGGAAAGGATTAATTGAAAAATCAGATTAAAAATGTTTGATGCTGTGCATAACCGGAGCAGGAAAAGCAAGAAAAAACTGGATTGATAGCCATCAGCACTGCACATTGCTTTTAAATGAGGCATTTTATTTCAAAAGAGGGGTGCATGGGAGTCCAGTGGTTAGCACTGCTGCCTCACAGCACTAGGGACTGGGTTCAATTCCAGTCTTGGGCGACTGTCTGTGTGGCATTTGCACGTTCTCCCAGTGTCTATATGGGTTTCCTCCCACAATTCAAAGATGTGCAAATTCAGGTGGATTGGCCATGTTAAATTGTCCAGAGTGTCCAGGGATGTATAAGTTAGGTGGGCTAGCTGTAGGAAATGCAGGGTTACAGGGGAGGGGGCAGGTCTGAATGGGATGCTCTTTGGAGGGTCGGTGTGGACTTGATGGGCCGAGTGGCCTGCTCCCACACTGTAAGGATTCAATGGCTCTCGTCATTTATTGTCCACTTCTAGTTACCACAAGATGGTGGTCAGTCCCCAGGAACTGACATTATCCTTGTAGAGTGGTTCATAATGAACCATTCAGGATTTTGGTCCACTGACTCTTCTGGAATAGTCAGGATAGTGTGTGTGGATTGGACATATCGGAGTTCCCATGGCATTTGTCTTTCATGGTATTAGCGACCTCTGTTAACTATACATGGGGAGATGTTGCAGTGTGATGTGCAGGTAGTGCATATACAAGGAATGAGATTAGGGGTAGGTCAACAAGATACTAGATAATCCACCACAGCTTCACCTTCCCACCTTATCCCTAATATCTCTGAATTAACTCATTTAGTGCACAAAACTCTGTGGTATTAAATCTACTCGATGACTGAGCAACCACATCTCTTCAAAGCAGAGAATCTTAAAGACTTTAACTGTTTCAGTGAAAATATTTCTTCTCATTCGAAAGACTGTATCTTATTATTATTCTGTATTTTTGATTATGGACTGGAATAGGAACAGGACAGTTTTTCAAAACTAAGGAATGTGGAGAGGATTGCTGTGCTTTTTAAAAGCAAGTTATCAATGCTGTTTGGGTGGTGTTTTCATTGCTGCTTGTCCAAATAGGGGGGAAGGGGAAATGAGCTGGAGCCAGGGGGTCAGATTGTTGATCCTGAAGCACAGGACTACCAAGTGATACACAGAACATTCAATATCCCAGAGGGAAAGTAATTAAAGTGGTTTAATCTGTACCTGTATGGTGTACAGGACTCGAGAGTATTTGATAGTGAAAGTGGAAAGGAGTATGGTTATCCAACATTGTGTACATGATTCAAAGAAATTGAACGGTTTTGCATTACAAGTCAGTTATAGTAAAATAAAATCACATATGATTTACAGGGAGGAAATTGACTAAACCATTAACAATGTACACAACTTTTCGAGTTCCAAGACCCATGCTCTTTTGGAATTATAGCTCCTTCTTCCAGATGTTATGGGTAACCAGCTGTCTAAAAAACTGTTAGAAAACCACACGGTTTTGCATTGTTCTCTTTTATTTTGATTAACCTTTGTCCTTCAGAATGAGTTTACATCTGCAATGTGTCTAGTTGCAGCCTAATGGGCAGTTGGTTATAGAATTATAGAGCTGTACAGCATGGAAACAGACCCTTCGGTCCAACTTGTTCATGCCGACCAGATATCCCAACCCAACCTAGTCCCATTTGTCAGCATTTGGCCCATATTCTTCTAAACCCTTCCTATTCATGCACACATCCAGATGCCTTTTCAATGTTGTTATTGTACTAGTCTCCACCACTTCCTCTGGCAGCTCATGCCATACACGCACCACGTGAAAACGTTGCCCCTTAGGCAACTTTTAAATCATTCCTCTCTCACCTTGAACCTATGCCGTCTAGTTTTGGATTCCCCCGCCCTTGGGAAAAGTCCTTAGACCACTCTGGGGAAAAGATCTTAGATATTCACCCTATCCATTCCCCTCATGATTTTATAAACCTCCTTAAGGTCACCCCTCAGCATCTGACACTTGAGGGACAACAGCCCCAGCCTATTCAGCCTCTCCCTATAGCTTAAACTCTCCAACCCTGGAAACATTCCTGTAAATGTTTTCTGCACCTTCTCAAGTTTAGCAATATCTTTCCAATAGCAGGAGTTGTTTGTTTTGCCACTTGTGTGCCAAGCTCAAAGCGACCCTTGACTCTACAAAGTCAAACTGCCCCACTCAAAACTGGTAAAACCTGACATCTGGCAAAATCCAGCATGGAGACAGTCCTCAGGTGGCTGGTTTTGGGGGAAGTGTACTTCTATTTGCACTCTTATTATCTCTACATTTCTAGGTATAAAAGATATGAAAGAAAGAGGAGCATTTTTTTGGCAACTATATATTTGGGGCAGCATGGTGGCTCAGTGGTTAGCACAGTTGTCTGACAGCTACAGGCACCTGGGTTCAATTCCAGCCTCGGGCGATTGTCTGTGTAGAGTTTGCACATTCTCCTTCTGCCTGAGTGGGCTTCTTCTGGGTGCTCCAGTTTCGTCCTACAGTCCAAAGGTGTGCAGGTTATGTGGATTGGCCTTGGGAAATGCAGGGTAGTGGGAGTGACTCTGGCTGGGGTGATTTTTGGAGAGTTGGTGTGGACTTGTTGGCCCACTGTTTCCACACTGTAGGGATTCTATGATATATTTCCCATCAGTACCATATGTGGCTCAATGTTAACCCTATAAGTGAATGGGTTTGAGTGAGCTAAAATCTTGCCCAGTATGATTGTTGACAGAAGCTAGAAGAGAAAATATCCAGTGTTGATTTAACAGACAACGTATTTAAGATTTTTTGATGAATGCTGTTCTGATATTGATGTTTGCATTGCTGTTAAGAACTGCAGCCAGCATAGATTGCAACATTACCTCACTTTATCTTGCATCATTCAATCAGTGGAAACAGTTTTAGTCTGAGTAATGAAAATATTTTTAACATGCAAACTTGATTTTGTTGTTTCCAGGGTGATGTGGGTCGACCTGGTGCTGTTGGACTCCCAGGGCCTCCTGGTAGAAAGGTAGGTGACAGAGATTGAAAGTCATCCTCAAAACTGTTAATTCCTGTTCTCATTTTATTCTGAATTATCAGGAGTAAGAACGAATTCAACTGAATTTGAGGTAGGTTTGATTGAAAATCATTGCGAGGAAGCTTAATTAGTGTCTGATATCTTAAGTTCCATTGACTCCCTTAGTAATTGCATATAAATCACACTTCTAACTTCTGTGATGGAATACTCCCCACTTGCCTGGATGGGTGCAGCTCTAACAATATTCAAGAAGCTCAACACCATCCAGGACAAAGCAGCTCCCACTTAATTGGCATCACATCCACAAGCATCCACTCCCTCCACCACCAAAGTATATCACATACAAAATACACTGCAGCAGCTCGTCGAGGTTCCTTGACAGCAGTTTCCCTTTTGGAGGATCAAATTTATACTGTAAATGGCAGAACCCTTAGGAACATAAACCTACAGACAGATCTGGGCATATAGGTCCACTGTTGCCTAAAAGTGGTAACACAGCTGGCCAAGGTGATGAAGAAGGCATATGGCATGTTTACCTTCATTAGCCGTGCATGGAGTACAAGAGTTGGTAAACCATGTTGCAGCTAAATAAAATCCTTGTTAGGCCACAGTTGGAGTATTGTGTGCAGTTTTGGTTGCCACACTATCAGAAGGATGTAGAAGCTTGGAGAGAGTGCAGAGAAGGTTCACCAGGATGTTGACTGCTCTCGAGGGCATTGGCTACGAGGAAAGGTTAAAAAGACTGGAATTGTTTTCACTGGAAAGATGGAGACTGAGAAGAGATCTGATAGAGATCTACACAATTATGAGAGGCATTGATAGGGTGGATAGTCAGAGGCTTTTTTCCCAGGGTTGAAATTTCAATTACAAGAGGGCAAAGATTCAAGGTGAGAGGGGGGAAGTTTAAGGGAGATGTGCGTGGGGCGTTTTTCATGCAGAGTGGTAACTAAATTTGAAAAAACACGTATTCTGGCTGCCAGAGGATGTGGTGGAGGCTGGTACAATTGCAACATTTAAGAGGCATTTGGATGGGTATATGAATAGGAAGGGTTTGGAGGGATATGGGCCGGGTGCTGGCAGGTGGGACGAAATTGGGTTGGGATATCTGGTTGATGTGGACAGGTTGGACCGAAGGGTCTGTTTCCATGCTGTACATCTCTATGACTCTATGACTCTATATCCCTCTATTCTGTCCCTGTTCATGTAACCGTCCAGATGCCTCTTAAATGTCACCAACATGTCTGCTTCCACCACCTCTCCTGGCAGTGCGTTCCAGGCTCCTACCACTCTCTATATGAAAAACCTCCGTCACACATCTCCCTTAAACATTCCCCCTCTCTGCCCCCTTATAATTGAAACTTCAACCCTGGGAAAAAAGCTTTGACTATCCACGTGTTCCACATTAAAGTGACTTCAGCTTTACAAGTCTTGCTCAGATGAATAGGGCTTGTTAGAAGATCTTAACAGCCTTTCCTCTCCCCCCACCAACCTTGTTTCTTTGTCACCTGCTCTGTGACCACGAAATGCTGACTTGAACAGCGGCATCATAGAGTCATAGAGATGTACAGCATGGAAACAGACCCTTCGGTCCAAACCGTCCATATATCCCAACCCAATCTAGTCCCACTTATGCCCTCTAGGTCTGGACTCCATGACCCCAGGGAAAAGACTTTGTCTATTTATTCTACCTATGCCCCTCATAATTTTGTAAACCTCCATAAGGTCACCCATCAGCCTCCGACGCTCCAGGGAAAACAGTCCCAGCCTGTTCAGCCTCTCCCTGTAGCTCAAATCCTCCAACCCTGGCAACATCCTTGTAAATTTTTTCTGGACCATTTCAAGTTTCACAACATCTTTCCAATAGGAAGGAGACCAGAATTGCACGCAATATTCCAACAGTGGCCTAACCAATGTCCTGTACAGCCACATGACCTCCCAACTCCTGTACTCAATACTCTGACCAATAAAGGAAAGCATACCAAACGCCTTCTTCACTATCCTATCCACTTTCAAGGAGCTATGAACTTTCACTCCAAGGTCTCTTTGTTCAGCAACACTCCCTAGGACCTTACCATTAAGTGTATAAGTTCTGCCAAGATTTGCTTTCTCAAAATGCAGCACCTCGCATTTATCTGAATTAAACTCCATCTGCCACTTCTCAGCCCATTGGCCCATCTGGTCCAGATCCTGTTGTAATCTGAGATAACCCTCTTTGCTGTCCACTACACCTCCAATTTTGGTGTCATCTGCAAACTTACTAACTGTACCTCTTATGCTCGCATCCAAATCATTTGTGTAAATGACAAAAAGTAGAGGGCCCAGTACCGATCCTTGTGGCACTCCACTGGTCATAGGCCTCCAGTCTGAAAAACAACCCTCCACCACCACCCTCTGTCTTCTACCTTTGAGCCAGTTCTGTATCCAAATGGCTAGTTCTCCCTGTTTCCATGAGATCAATGCACCCCAAAAATTCATAGCCCCTGTGTTTTTGTCTATGTGATTGATGTTCTTAAAAAAATACATGTAGGGTGGACATCAGCGATTTTAGGGTGTGACCAGAACAGTTTTCATTTAGTTTTATGTGTCCAAGGCCCAACCATCTTCAGCTGCTTCATCAATGACCTTCCCTCCGTTGAAAGATCAGAAGTGGGGATGTTCACTGATAATTGCACAATGTTCGGTACCATTCGCGACTCCTCAGATACTGAAGCAATCAGTGTCCAAATGCAACCACATCTGGACAACAGACCACATCCAGGCTTGGGCTGACAGGTGGCAAGTAACATTCACGCCACACAAATGCCAGGCAATGACCACCACCAATAAGCAACAATCTAATCACCATCCCTTGTCACTCAATGGTGTTACCATCACTGAATCCCCCACTGTCAACGTCCTGGGGATTACCATTGTCCAGAAACTCAACTGAACTCACCACATAAACTCAGTGGTTACAAGAGCAGCTCAGAGGCTAGGGATACTGTGGCGAGTAACTCACCTCCTGACTCCCCAAAGCCTATCCACCATCTACAAGGCACAAGTCAAGAATGTGATGGAATACTCCCCAATTGCCTGAATGGGTGCAGCTCCAACAATACTTGACACCATCCAGGATGAAGCTGATTGGCATGACATCCACAAACATCCACTCCCTCCACCACTGATACTCAGTAGCAGCAGTGTGTAATGTCTACAATATGCGCTGCAGAAATTGACCAAAAATCCTCAAACAGCACCTTCCAAACCCCTGACCTCTTTCATCTAGAAAGACAAGGGTAGCAGATACACGGGAACTCCTCGACTACAGATAATTAGAAGAGTGAGAAATGCTGTCATTGAAACATTTTGGATTCTTAAGGGGGCTTGACAGGGTAAATGCTGAGAGGATGTTTCCCCCCTCATGGGAGAGTCTTGGACCAGACGGCATAGTCTCAGAATAAAAGGGCACCAACTTCAGACTGAGACGAGCAGGAATTTCTTCTCTCAGAGGAATGAGAGTCTTTGGAACTCCTTGCCACAGAGAGCTGTGTGAGGGCAGAGTCCTTGTATATATCTAAGGCTGAGATAGATAGCTTCTTGATCAGTTGGGGAATCAAGGGATAGGACAGGAAAGTGAACGTGAGGAATGTCAGTTCAGCTACCATCCTATTGAATGGTACAGCAGGCTCGAGGGGCTGAATGGCATACTCCTGTTTCTGTTTCCCATGGTCTTATCATGATCTTAATGCCTTGGTACCCTTTGTTTTCCTATTTATGGGCTACATCTTGGTATGATGGATCAAAGGCTTCCTTCCATGAGTGGCTTTTGCAAATAACTATATAAGCAATACCTGACATGCTGACACTATCCAGTGATGATCTACAGGCCCCATTGACTGTGGATCTTTTAAGATCCAATTGCTCCCCAGATGAGCATTGACCTGTGTCAACAGGGAGAGCTCTTGATCTCCATGTTGGAATTGAAAGAAAGCTTGTGAATGGGATGGAATCCCAGCAGAGCTGGGCTCTCTCCAAGCTCCTTGGCCTAGTTCCTGCCTTGGCTCCAGCTTTAATCCTTCCCCTTTCTTCACAGATCCAGAAATTCAGAGTTTGGCATTTTAATCACAACCTGTCCCTTTGTTTTTTTCACAGATCCTATTCATCTGTGGGCGGCACGGTGGCACAGTGGTTAGCACTGCTGCCTCACACCGCCAGAGACCCGGGTTCAATTCCCGACTCAGGCGACTGACTGTGTGGAGTTTGCACGTTCTCCCCGTGTCTGCGTGGGTTTCCTCCGGGTGCTCCGGTTTCCTCCCACAATCCAAAAAATGTGCGGGTCAGGTGAATTGGCCATGCTAAATTGCCCGTAGTGTTAGGTTAAAGGGGTAAATGTAGGGGTATGGGTGGGTTGCGCTTCGGCGGGTCGGTGTGGACTTGTTGGGCCGAAGGGCCTGTTTCCACACTGTAAGTAATCTAATCTAATCTAATCTAATCTAATCTAATCTAATCTTTCGTGAACATTGGTCGCTATATTTGTCACTTCTCAGTCTTTTAGCTCAATTCCCATTCCCAAAAGCTTACATGAGAATATTGGAGACCATTCAACCCATTAGGTCTGTTCCACCATCATGGCTGATCTCATTTTGGCCTCAACTCCCCTTTCGTGCCTGCTCTCCGTAACTCTTCAATCTGTAGCTCGTTAAAAATCTTTCTGTCTCCTCCTTAAATTTACTCCATGTTCCAGCATCCACTGCACTCTTGGATAGTAAATTCCACAGATTCATGATCATTTGAGAGAAATAATTTCTCCTAATCTCTGTTTTAAATCTGCCACACCTTACCCTAAAACCAGACCTCTCATTCTAGATTGCCCGACAAGAGGAAACATTGCCTTTCCGTCTACCTTGACAACCCTGTTGAGCATCTTATATACCTCAATTAGAACTACCCTCATTCTTCTATACTCCAAAGAATACAGACATAAACTGCTCAATCTGTCTTCATAAGACAAACCCATCCTCTCAATGTGGTAATCCTCCTCTGAACTGCTTCCAACATCTCTCCTCAAGTAAGAGAGCCAAACCTGTACCCATTACTCCAGGTGCAGTCTCACCAGTGCCCTGTACAGATGCAGCAACACTTTCCTATACTCTATTTTGTAATAATTCCCAAATTTCCATTTGCCTTCCTTAATTACCTCCTGTACCCGCATACTAGTTCCTGGACAGCATTCTGTTACTATTTCCTTTATCGTCCTGGTAATCTTCAACTTTCAAAGATGCATATTTTGAGTCAGGTCATGTTTGGTGTTCTGTGTTTTTAATGCCTTGTTTCTGACCATCTCTACTGCATTCTTTGATTCTTGCCTTATGTACTCACAATAGAACAATTTTCTATACTTTAACTCTCTGAAGAAATGAAAGACTTGACTTTCTGCAAAGCTTTTCCCAGACACCCCCAAAGTGCTTTCCAGTCGCTGCTCTCTGAAGTGCAGTTGCTGTTGTAATCTGGGAATCACTGCACTCATTCTCCAGATGTTCTTGTTTATTGTGTGCTATTTTTGCTCGTTCTTTGACTGTGATATTCAGCGAGTGCACCTCAAAGGAAGGAAGAATAAGTTTCATTTGGCACACAATGCAATGCAATGCTGCAAAGCAGATAAACCCGTGGGTCTTTAATAGAGGTATGTTTTTACATTGTCTCCTGAAGTTATATTTGTGAAAGAAAACCATGGCAGTTAAACCTCATCATTGCTGTACAAATTAGCATGAAATGACTGGTGAAGTAATGGCTGCAATGTTTCTAGTCCTGATATTACAACAGTGGAAGCAAATCTATCTGTGGTGACCTAAGGAGGGCACGCCCTTTTCTGAATCAGTAGTGTTGAGGTGGAGATGGTTGAGAGCATCAAGTTCCTGGGAGTGACAATCACCAGCAGTCTGTCCTGGTCCTCCCATGTTGACACTATGGTCAAGAAAGCACAGCAAAGCCTCCACTTCTTCAGGAAACTAAAAATCTTTGGCATATCCATAAAGATTCTTATAGCTTAACCATAGAAAGCATCCTGTCCTGATACACCACAGTATGGTATGGCAACTGCTTTGCCCAAGACCGAAAGAAACTAGAGTTGTGCACACAGTCCAGTCCATCTCACAAACCAGCTTACTATCCATTGACTCCATCTATACTTCCCACTGCCTAGGGAAAGCAGCCAACATCATCAAAGACTCCCCCTTCCTGATTATACTATCTTCTACCCTCTTTTATTGGACAGAAGGTATAAAAGTTGAAAAACATACAAACAGATTCAAGAACAGCTTTTTCCCTGCTTCTTCCTCCTCGGTGTTAAACAAAAATATCAATTGCTGGAAGAGCTCAGCAGGTCTGACAGCATTTGTGAAGGGAAATCAGATTTAATGTTTCAGGTCCAGTGACCCTTCCTCAGAACTGGGAATCTCAGAACTCTTCAATGTTACTGTTGATCTCTCTCTGCACCTTCTCGGCCGCTGTAACACTATACCCTGCACTCTTATCTATACCCCTGATGTGCTTGTATAGTGTGATCTGCGTGTACAACATGTGAAACAACACTTTGCACTGTACCTCAGCACACGTGACAGTAATAAATCAAACCAAATATGATATTGGCTTCCGCTGCTTCCACAATTAGGAATTTGTGGCCTTTTCATTTGCAGGCAAGCTTCGAGTGTTAAATTATGGAGAGTTCTCTGCACCAAGCTTTTCTCTGGAGCACTGCCTGCAAGCTTCAAATGTGAAATACGGTGGAATGTTCATTCAGGAATATAGAACAGTTCCTGATCATGGCAACAGAGAGTTGTAATAAATCTCTTTGTGATCTCCACATTCCCCGTCAGCTCATGAGCTAATTCCTTCCAATCAATCATGTGACAATTGTCTTGAATTTTTCAGAGCCATCTATATTCTGAGGACTGTTTATCGAGTGCCAGTCATTTTTATGGCAATTTATTATCATTTGAAAAGCAGCATGTTTCAGGGAATGTGGGATTCTGTGCCATTTAATGTCAGTCATATTTTCCGAAGTGTTTTTAATACAATTTTAGGTTCTGCCGGTGACCCAAACATTTGTCAGTTGGACCAGTTAATAAAAAACACCTGTATTAAATAACACTGTTCACAACTGCCAGGCATCTCAAAATATTTCATCGCTAATGAAACAGATTTGAAGTGTAAAGGTAAAATTGCCATGTAGTCCTGCTCTCTCATGAGAGAATGAGAGAGAGAAGGAGATGACTATGGTGGTTTAACCTGAGGGTCTCTATGCCTCAGGCAAGGGGAGAGGTTGAGGAGGAGAGTCCTTCATGGTAACCTCAGTTGGTGTGAGGATTGAATCCACACTGTTGGCATGACTCTGCATTGCAACTAGGCTGTTCAACCAAATCCCCCTCCTTCAGCCCCACATCTCTGCTTCATCTCTACATTTTATCTCTTCCTAACCCCAAATCACCTTTTCCCTCATCCCTATATTTTACACCCTTTCACTCATATAGCTCCTCTCATGACTACTGGACATCTGAAAGTGCTTCACAGGCAATAAAGTACCTTCGAAGTGTCGTCACAATTGCAGCATAGAAAGCACAGCAGTCAATATATGCACAGCAAACTCCTCAAATAACACAGTGATAATGGGCAGAATTTAGAACTATCCATTGGAGCAGACAGAGGTGAAGGATAAGTGTGGGGAGATGAGACAAGGAATCCTGCAGCATGTAACTCACCTGACTCCCCAAAGCCTATTCTCCATCGACAAGACACAAGTCAGGTGTGTGATGGAATGCTCCCCACTTGCCCTGGGTGGGTTCAGCTCCAACAACACTCAAGAAGCTTGAAACCATCCAGGACAAAACAGCCCGCTTGATTGGTAAACCATCCACCACCTTTAACATCCACTCCCACCCACCACTGATGCTCAGTAGCAGCAGTGTGTATTATCTACAAGATAAACTGCAGAAATTCACCTAAGATCCTCAGACAGCACCTTCCAAACCCACAGCCACTTCAATCTTGAAGGACAAAGGCAGGAGGTACATATGAAGACCCCTTGAGCCCACGCACCATCATAACTTGCAAATGTATCGCTGTTTACAGAGTTGCTGGGTCAAAATCTGAATCACTGTAGTTGTCTCTATAGCACGTGGACTGGAGTGGTTCAAGAAGGCAGCTCATCACCACCATCTCAAGGGACAACTAGAGACGGACAACAAATGCTGGACCCAGGGAACTATTGTGAAACCGCTTGAATTTAAGGGTGGATCAGAGATTCACAATGGGTTCCAAAGGTCTCTTGTGCCAAATCCCAGCCTCCCTCTCTTCTCTGTCTATCTGTCTCGCGCTCTCTCTCTCTCTCTCTCAGTCACACACACACACTCACTGACGCATACACACTTTCACTCATTCACACTCACACTCTCACTCTCTCTGTCTCACACACACACTCTCACTCTGCTTATGAAAACAGGCTAATAAAAA
The DNA here is from genome assembly GCF_004010195.1 of Chiloscyllium plagiosum. Taxonomy (NCBI): domain Eukaryota; kingdom Metazoa; phylum Chordata; class Chondrichthyes; order Orectolobiformes; family Hemiscylliidae; genus Chiloscyllium; species Chiloscyllium plagiosum. The sequence continues at coordinate 42,208,813 of NC_057739.1, forward strand.
ACAAATGAGATTCAGAAAGTATCCTCAGTCTAGGAGAGAGTAAAGACTTCAGATGCTGAAAAGTCACAGTCAATAAAGTGTGGAGCTGGATAAAGCACAGCAGGTCAATCAGCATCAGAGGAGTAGGAGAATCGATGTTTCAGGCAGGACCCTTCTTCAAGTCTTGGGACTGGCTTTGAGCTGGCTGGTCAGAATCCATGTACAGTGCAGGTGTAAAGAAAGGGCGACTTGGTGATGGGATTTTATTAGATTCCCTACAGTGTGGAAACAGGCTCTTCAGCCCAACAAGTCCACACCAACCCTCCAAAGAGCAACTCACCCAGACCCATTTCCCTCTGACTAATGCACCTAACACTATGGGCAATTTAGCATGGCCAATTCACCTGGCCTGTACATCTTTGGATCGTGGAAGGAAACCGGAGCACCTGGAGGAAACCCATGCAGATACGGGGAGAATGTGCAAACTCCACGCAGGCAGTCACCCGAGGCTGGCATCAAACCCAAGTCCCTGGCACTGTGAGGCAGCAGTGCTAGCCCCTGAGCCACTGTGTCGCCTAGGATACCAGCCTCTCTACAGTTATTTCAGTGTCCAATGGGAAGAGCGCTCCTGGCTTCCCAGAACATCTAACTCTAACTTGTCTGCTTTTGACTACAGGTTCTGGTCAACTCTGGCCAATGCTCGAGCCTAATATTGTTGTCTTGGCTTCAATCAATATTGATGCTGATCTTACTGAAATCCAAATGTCTAAGTGTGTCCTAATTCCATTCTCCCCGTGTCTGTGTGGGTTTCCCCGGGTGCTCCGGTTTCCTCCCACAATCCAACGATGTGCGGGTTAGGTGAATTGGCCATGCTAAGTTTCCCTAAGTGTTCAGGAATATGTAGGATAGGTGCATTAGTCAGGGGTAAATGTAGATTAAGAGGGTAGGGGAATGGGTTTGGATGGGATCCTTTTTGGAATTGTTGGGCCGAAGGGCCTGTTTCCACACTGTAGGGGTTCAATGATTCTGTGAAATGCCAACAAAGACTTTTTAAACAGCAATCCAACACAAGTTAAGGCTTTCCATCATTATGCTTATGTACAATACAATTTGATAACTTAGGTCTGATTAGTTATACAACTATGTCCAATGATGTAAACTCTAACGTAGTTCAACAAATATATTTGGGTTTGTTTAAAGATATGAATACTTTGAAAATTTGTTGCAAATAAAGTGAAACTAAAACCCTGAACAGCTCACCAGTAATTCCATGGCGTTGTTTTCTTTGTGTTTGGCACAGTGACTCCTTAATGATTTCCTCTTCATCATCTCCCAGCCTCTCCCTTTGCTGAATCCACCTTCTCATGATGTGATAGGCTGCCCATTGTGTTCTGGTACAGAAACTATAATGACTGCAAAGTCAATTATTAGACCATAAGATCTTAAGAAATTGGAACAGGAGGAGGCCATTGAGCCCCTGGACCCTGCTTCACCATTCAATAGGATCATGGGCTGATCGAAGCTCGTCATGTCCACTTTCCTGCCGTTTCCCTATAACCCATGACTTCCCAACTGATCAAGAATCTATCTCAGCCTTAAATGTACACAAGGACTCTGTTCCCACAGCTTTCTGTGGCAAGGAGTTCCAAAAGCTCACATCCCTCTGAGAGAAGAAATTCCTCCTTGTCTCAGTCTTAAATTGGTGCGCCCCTTCATTCTGAGACTATGCCCTCTGGTCCTAGAATCTCCCAGGAGTGGAACATCCTCTCAGCATTTACCCTGTCAAGGCCCTTAAGAACCCTATTTCTTTTTCCTTCATTCATTCATGGGATGAGGGTGTCACTGGCTAGGCCAGCATTTATTGCCAATCCCTAATTGCCCAGAGGGCAGTTAAGATTCACCCACATTGCTGTGGGTCTGGAGTCACATGTAGACCAGACCAGGTAAGGATGGCATTTTCCTTCCTAAAGGAGATTAGTAAACCAGAAGCTTTTTCCAACAAATGGAATTGGCTTCATGTACATCATTTGACTTTTAATTCCACGTGTTTATTGAATTAAGATTCCACCATCTGCTGTGGCAGCATTTGAACCGAGGTCCCCAAAGCATTATCTGGGTCTCTGGATTAACACTGTCCCAGCCTCTGCTCAGGATTGAGGCTTATGCAAGTGAGATGCTGGGTGCACTGAGATATCATATCACAGTTTGACCCTGTTTTTATTCAATATCCACCTTGCCGCACATTCTCGCTTTCTCCCTGTGCCACCGTATAACAACTTGAAGCAGGAATTCTGAGCTATTTCCCAGTTGAGGAGTACTGAAAATGTAGACTGTGCTGGAATGGGTATGGCTTAGTGATTCTGTGGAGTGTTGCTCTCAACGGATGCAGGAGTCACAATGTGAAGAAAGAGGGCTAAAGGAGGATAGGAGCATTTAAAATGTGGGTTTGGTACAGAATGTTCTGAACGAGCTGAGTGGCAGGAATACAAATAAGTGGGTTAAAGGAGGTGCAGGCATTCGCACATCAAGTGGATTGCTAAATAATTAAAGGGGGAAAGATAGACAAGTACAGACATTAGAAATTAATAGTTGACAGCCTTTGCCCTGGCAACAATTAAAGGAGGATAAGATCAAGGAACAAAGAGAAGTGCAACACGGAAACAGGCCTTTAGGCCCTCCAAGCCTATGCCGATCATCATGCCCAAACTAAACTAAAATACAAACCTTCTGCCCCTATTCGGTACAAATCCCTCTATTCTGTCAATCTTCACGTAACCATCCAGATGCCTCTTAAATGTCACCAATGTTTCTGCTTCCACCACCTTTCCTGGCATAGCCTTCCAGGCTTCTACCACTCTCTGTGAAAAGCGTCCCTTGCACATCTCCCTTAAACTTCCCCCCTCTCACCTTGAACCTGTGCCCCCTTGTAATTCAAACTTCAACCCTGGGGAAAAACCTCTGACTGTCCACCCTATCTATGCCTCTCATAATTGTGTAGACTGCTATCAGGTCTCCTCTCAGCTGCCATCTTTCCAGTGAAAGCAATCCTCGTCTTTTTAACCTTTCCTCATGGTTAATGCCCTTGAAACAGTCAACATCCTGGTGAACCTTCTGCACTCTCTCCAAAGCTTCTACTTCCTTCTGGTAGCGTGGTGACCAAACCTGCACGCAATACTCCCAAGTGCAGCCGAACATGGGTTTTATTTAGCTGCAACATGGTTTGCCAACTCTTGTACTCCATGCCTTGGCCGATGAAAGTAAGCATGCCATATGCGTTCTTCATCACCTCACGCATCTGTGTTACAAATAAACATAAAAACAGAAAAAAAAGAGATGAATGGTGGATAACATTGTGATCTGAACTGAGAGAAGCTTGACAAAAGCCAGATTGGAAATAAGATCCCCATCAAGCAATGATGGGCCATACCAAATGATTTACATGGTCCATTACCAAACTATTCACCCATTGAGCAAAAAGGAATTCTTACCAGGATTTTGTGATCAGGAAAGGATGAAGGTTCACAATGAAACCAAACTCATTGGCTTTGCATTGCTCACCATGGAAAGGATGAGGAGGCCTCTTCCCAGGCAGATGTCAGCAGAGTGGCTCATAACCCTGCAGCTCCCTCCAGCACAGCATTTGGGTCTCCTTAATCCTATTGGAGTGCAGCAGTTTAAGAAGGTAGCTCACCACTACCATCTTAAGGGCAACTAGACCTGGGTATTAAATTCTGGCCCAGCCAGCCACGCCCATTTCTAATAAATTGATAAAATAAAGAAGACAAGTGAGAAGAAAAAAAGTTGCATTTATGTAGCTCTTCACATGACCACCGGACATCTTACAGTACATTATAGCTAACACAGTACTTTTGAAGTGCAGTCAAAGTCAATTTATACATAGCAAGATCCCATAAATGGCAATGTGACAAATCCTTAATTTTTCATAATGTTGTATGAGAGTCAAATATTGCCTGGGAGCCTGGGGGAAGCTCCCTTGGTCTGTTTGGAATGGGATTGTCCTTTGACATCCATCTCGGGTTGATAGCCCGATCCTGCAGTCCAATATTAGCCTTGATCTGTGCATCCCGTTCCTTCAGAGAGACTTGAAGCCAGAATGTTCTGACAGGGAGATGAGCATGCTACCAAGTGAGCTACAGCTGCCACACAATAGCTGGTCCCCGTTCCTACCTGCTTTAAGATTGCAGTCTACAAGGTGTTGGTTTTAACAAACAAGTCACCTCAAGCCTCATCATTTCCCACTCGCTTGGGGCAGGGTTTGGCATCTGGCTCTTCCTTTTTCATCCCCCACATAGGAATCGAATTGACTGAATGTATTTTTCTTGAAAGTGTGTTGCAGTCTTGCTTAGTGTTTGAATATTTTGCTGAGCTGGTGCTTTTAAGCATGTTTCGCCGTATTCAGTTGTAAAAATACTTGTTCTGGTTCCTCTATTACAAACTGACTAATAGGTGTGTCCTTCTGTTTCAATTCAGGGGCAGAAAGGTTACCCTGGACCATCGGGCCATCCTGGAGACCCAGTAAGTGTTCACCTCTCTCAAACATCTACTGCAAATGTTCACAACTTATCAGCGAATCCCGTTTAGTACAGAATAGTGTCATTTCCCAAACCACACGTCTTTTTGGGTCGTACAGAGCGTGCTAAGTCTGTCCACTGCCTCCACTTAATTTTCACCAGTGTACCTCGATTCCCCTGTATTCATTCAAGACTGAGATAGGTTGAAGGTGACCAGCTTTGATTTAGATATTTTCCTAATCAAACCATTCAGTCACCTGGGCCCAGTCCATCACAAGAGCCCTACACAGTGTATCCAGGTTTGTTTCAAGGTCTCTGTCGACAAAAGTGGACAGATTGCTGTTTAGAAGTACAATGAAATGGATAAGATGTCTCATGTAGTTATGGCAACAAAAGCAGAAAATCTCAGCAGGTCGAGCTGCATCTTTCAAAAGAAATCAGAGTTAAGGGGAGTTCTGAAGAAGGGTCACTGGACCTGAAATGTAAACTCTGATTTCTCTGCACTGATGCTGCTAGACCTGCTGAGATTCTCTGCACTGATGCTGCTAGGACCTGCTGAGATTCTCTGCACTGATGCTGCTAGGACCTGCTGAGATTCTCTGCGCTGATGCTGCTAGGACCTGCTGAGATTCTCTGCGCTGATGCTGCTAGGACCTGCTGAGATTCTCTGCAGTGATGCTGCTAGGACCTGCTGAGATTCTCTGCGCTGATGCTGCTAGGACCTGCTGAGATTCTCTGCACTAATGCTGCTAGGACCTGCTGAGATTCTCTGCGCTGATACTGCTAGGACCTGCTGAGATTCTCTGCACTAATGCTGCTAGGACCTGCGGAGATTCTCTGCGCTGATGCTGCTAGGACCTGCTGAGATTCTCTGCGCTGATGCTACTAGGACCTGTTGAGATTCTCTACGCTGATGCTGCTAGGACCTGCTGAGATTCTCTGCGCTGATGCTGCTAGGACCTGCTGAGATTCTCTGCACTGATGCTGCTAGGACCTGCTGAGATTCTCTGCGCTGATGCTGCTAGGACCTGCTGAGGTTTTCCAGCACCTTCTGTTTGTAATTCTGATTTCCAGGTCCTGTGGTTCTTTGTTACTTTTCATTTAATTACAGTATGGCTGCTTCACAATAAATAAACACTCATCTATCCAGAGCCTTGTCGTCACTTGAGGGAGGCAGGTAAAACTGAACATTTTTTATGATGTAGGGTAGTCAGTGGAATGGTTAACAAACCCCGAATGATACCGAGAGGGTTTTCAATTACCGAACTATTGAACCATAGACTTGTGAACACAGGAGAACGCTTCCCCCATTGTGTGGGTCCAGGCTAACTCGTTTGTCCCTCTGTCCAACACTCACTCTCCATTCTCACCTTCACTCCATTTTCCCTTCACTCACTCCCCATTCTCCCCTTCACTCACTCCCTATTCACCCCTTCACACTCTCCCCATTCTCCCCTTCACACTCTCCCCATTCTCCCCTTCACT
>NC_057739.1:42217820-42222210 GCF_004010195.1 Chiloscyllium plagiosum
CCCCTTCACCCACTTCCCAATTCTCCCTTCACTCACTCCCATTCTCCTCTTCAGTCACTCCCCATTCACCCCTTCACTCATTCCCCATTCACTCATTCACTCACTCCCCATTCAGCCCTTCATTCAGTCCCCATTCACCCCTTTGCTCACTCTCTATTCTCCTCTTCACTCACTCTCCATTTACTCCTTCACTCACTCCCCATTCACTCCTTCACTCACTCCCTATGAGTGAAGCTACCTCTGCTTTTTTACACTACACTCAGGACAACTACAACACAGGGTTAGGTACAGAGTATAGTTTTCTCTACGCTGTGCCTCAAACACTCCCAGGATAGATACAACACAGATTTAGATACAGAGTAAAGCTCTCTCTGCACTGTCACCATCAAACACTCCCAGGACAGGTACAACACAGGGCAAGATACAGAGTATAGCTCTATCTATACTGTCCTCATCAAACACTCCCAGGATAGATACAACACAGGGCAAGATACAGAGTGTAGCTCTCTCTACACTATCACCATCAAACACTCCCAGGAAAGATAGAACGCAGGGTTAGATACAGAATATCACTCTCTCTACACTGTTCCCATCAAATGTTCCTAGGACACGGCCAGCTTGAAGTTGGATATAGAGTAAACCTTCCTGTACTCTCAAACTGAAGGCAATTTTCCCTATAAATTTCGTGTTTTCTTTTAAGCTAAAAGTAAACTGGAAATAAAACTTCCTTGACACTCTCTCTAACTAACTGTCGATTCTTTAGTAACAGATGATTGGCTGTCTGCCAGTCTCACCCTTCCATTATGATGATCTTCATGGTAGTCATTAACTTACTAAAATAAAGCACAGCCTCCATTTCAAACCAAGTTTATTTGTACAACTTATTTTTTCCAATATTTACTGTTGAAGTTCACTGGAAATAGCTGAATTTTGTGCAGCATGATAGCAGTGTGAACAAGCCATTAGTTCTGAAATGCAAATAGAAAATTAAGGATTGCAAGATCACTTCCCAAGAGCAGAAGAACCGCTCCTCTTTCTGAATGCAATTTCACGTTACCCCTCTCACAGAGGAATTGGCTGCAGAATTCAGTTAGATTATTTCTGTTTATTGAAGCAACATGTTGAAAGCTCATTTCTTCTCCACTGAACTCCAGATCAGGAGGTCTCCATGGTTAATGTCCTTCCTTCTAAGCTCTGAGTTTGAATCCTATTCCTGCTTGATGGCTGAAGGAGGTTAAAGAGATTGATTGTCTGCTTGCAAATCCCTTTGAAAACACGCCACTAGCAGTCGGTAAGAGGGAGAGAGATTCCTGGTGGAAAGGACATTGGAATCATAGGGTGGCATGGTGGCTCAGTGGTTAGCACTGCTACCTCAAAGCACCAGGGACCTGGGTTTGATTCCTATCGGGCAACTGTCTGTGTGGAGTTTGCACATTCTCCCCGTGTCTGTGTGGGTTCCCTCCGGGTGCTCTGGTTTCCTCCCAGATTCCAAAGACGTGCAGGCCAGGTGAATTGGCCATGCTAAATTGCCCATAGTGTTAGTGCATTAGTCAGGGGTAAATATAGAGTAGGAGAATGAGTCTGGGTGGGTTACTCTTCGGAGGGTCAGTGTGCACTTGTTGGGTTGAAAGGCTTTTTTCCACACTGTAGGGAACCTAATCACCATCACTGTCTGTAGCTCCATTCCCCAAAGTGGAAAAGTATGGAGTTCCTGTGGGGACGGTAACACATCTTGGCCAAACTGAAAATGATACCTGAGGATTTATGCTAACTGGTAAACTGCACCAACGTTTTATTGGAAATAAGGTTTCCAGAACTCCCAATGTAGGGATTTGAGGTACAGGGGACCTCCTAACTGATCGTATTTTAAAGGCAAAGCATGATGAACGTTCCACTCAAACATATTTGCGTTTCAATAATTTCTAGCACAATGTTCTCAAAATAAGTAGATCTAGCTGGTGCAGAAACATATCAGATTCTGTTTTAGGAAGTATATCTCTTGTTACAAATATTAAGTTTTAGCAAAACCATTACAACTACTCAAAGAACTAAAAGTGATGAACAGCTTCCCTTCAAAACACCTTTCATTTTTAAAATAAAAATGAGAAGGTTTGACACCACATTACTTTGGAACCATAGCGTCTAGTTGGGGTATGCTTTTGAATGATCACGTTTTTAAATTTCTTCAGCAATTTGGCAAGCATTTGTTACTTATCTCTAATTGCCCCAGAACTGAGCGATTTGCTTGAGCCATTCAGGGGGTAGTTCAGGGTCAGCCATACTGCTGTGGATCTGGAGTTACGTGTAGGCCAGACTATGTAAGTACTGAAGAACACCACTATGTTCAATTCTGATGTCTCTGCTATAGGAAATATGGTGTGAAACTTGAAAGGTTTCAGAAAATATTTACAAGGGTTTTGCCAGGGTTGGAAGGTTTGACTGCAGGGTCAGGCTGAATAGACGGGGGTTACTTTCGTTGGAGCATCAGAAGCTGAAGGGTGACCTGAGAGAGGTTTATAAAATCATGAGGGGCATGGATAGGGTGAATAGTCAAGTCCACAACTAGAGGGCATAGGTTTAGGGTAAGTGGAGAAAGATTTAAAAGGCACCTAAGGGGCAACTTTTTCATGCAGAAGGTAGTATGTGTATGGAATGAGCTGCCAGAGGAAGTGGTGGAGGCTGGTACAATTACAACATTTGAAAGGCACCTGGATGGGTATATGATTGGAAGGGTTTAGAGGGATATGGGCCAGAGGCTGACAAGTGGCACCAGGCCAAATTAGGATGTCTGGTCAGTATGGATGAATTGGACCGAATGGTCTGTTTCCATGCTGTACGACTCTGTGATTCATTGACTCTATGATGATGACTGACATCCCCAAGGACTAGGCGCAGGCTAGGGTACAGGCGACAGAGAGCTAGTGCAGATATGATGGGCCAAATAGTAGTCTTCTCCACCACACCAGTTCTGTGACAGAGGTAAGCAGGATAGCAATGCAGTACCACATGATAGAGGCAAGTGTTTGAGAGCTTAGCTTCCAGTTGAACAGGCAGCCAAGGCTATGAAGAGCCAGGCCAGGGGGCTCCTGAGGGCCAGGAAAGGAATTGGTGGAAAGGGACGGCGTTTGTAGTGGGATCTAAGTACAATGGTATTCTTCTGCCAATCTTCAGCCAGAGGGATGTACAGTCGTTGGAACGTGGTATTGATGACTCGGTCTGAGTGGGCAGAGACAACGGAATGAATGAATTAAACTTACAAGGAATCCCGGAAGGCACTATTGTCATCCCTAAGATCATTGCCTCTGAGGCTGCCAGAAATGAAAGTAAATAACAGCTTGAGAGTTGGATGGAGAATCTTGGTAAGTTTTATGAGTTATAGAGAGAGAATTGAGAGAAAGTACAGCGAGACATTAGGAAAGAAAGAAAACTGGGAGAGTGAGAGGGAAAATCCAACTAAATTAACATGTTGCAGTGTTTAGAAGGTTTACTTTTACTCTGCAGAGTTTTGTTTTACAGTTTTAATAGATTACTCCATCTACAGCTCAGGTCAAAATACTTTAACTGTGACAGCTGTGGCTCTATGTTGAACACTCATAGCTAGTCAGAAAGTTTACATTCAAGTTCCAAGGCATAAATCCCTAGCCTGAAGAATCTCAGCCCAGATGGAGGGCTGCATTGTTGCTGGTGATATTTTTCAGATATATTCATCACGGCAATATCAGGGCAATGTAAAATATTCCAAAGCACTCAGCAATAGTAGAGGCAAAAGACAGCCTCTAGAGAAATGTCGCTGAGGTGATTTGATGACTCCCTCTGGTAACATGCACTTTACACGTGATTAGGCCAATTAGCCTAACCTCGGTTGTTGGTAAAATTCTAGAATCCATCATTAAGGATGAGGTTTCTAAATTCTTGGAAGAGCAGGGTCGGATTAGAACAAGTCAACATGGATTTAGTAAGGGGAAGTCGTGCCTGACAAACCTATTGGAATTCTTTGAAGAGGTGACAAGGACGTTAGACCAGGGAAACCCAGTGAATGTGGTCTATCTAGACTTCCAAAAGGCCCTTGATAAGGTGCCACATGGGAGGCTGCTGAGTAAGGTGACGGCCCATGGTGTTCGAGGTGAGCTACTGGTATGGATTGAGGATTGGCTGTCTGACAGAAGGCAGAGAGTTGGGATAAGTGATTCTTTTTCGGAATGGCAGCCGGTGACAAGCGGTGTCCCGCAGGGTTCAGTGTTGGGGCCGCAGCTGTTCATGTTATATATTAATGATCTGGATGAAGGGACTGGGGGCATTCTAGCGAAGTTTGCTGATGATACAAAGTTAGGTGGACAGGCAGGTAGTACTGAGGAAGTGGGGAGGCTACAGAAGGATCTAGACAGTTTGG
>NC_057739.1:42222706-42229501 GCF_004010195.1 Chiloscyllium plagiosum
TTCAAGGCAGAGATTGATAGATTCTTGATGTCACAAGGAATTAACGGCTACGGGGAGAATGCGGGTAGGTGGAGATGAAATGCCCATCAGCCATGATTGAATGGCGGAGTGGACTCGATGGGCCGAGTGGCCTTACTTCCACTCCTATGTCTTATGTGGTTTGTTCATTGCTAGGATTCTCACACAGAAGGCCTGGGTTCGAATCATGGCCAATGATTCACTGTCCTTTAGTCCCATTCTTGTTGGCTGAACAACTGGTTTGTGATGCCAACAGCGTGGGTTCAATTTCGAGGCCAGCTGAGGTTACTGTGAAGGTTAACCTGGTGACCCTCAGGTTAAACAACTGAGTTCATTCTCTCTCCCTCTCTCTTTCGAGAGAGAGAGAGAGCATTTAGACAGTAGAGCCTCCAGTGTTGTTCTCATCTGGTTCCCATGTGCTTTTCACAAATCACTCCCATGTTTACCAGATGCCATCGCATGTGGATTTGCTGTTTTAGCCATGGAGAGGGCCTTGAACCTAGAACCTCTGGCCCAGAGGCAGGGGCACTACCCAAGACCTCAAGGATAGGAAGTGCTCTGCACCACAAGACCTCAGGGTATGTACTGGAGCAGAGCAAGCCACAGTAGCCATTAAGCTTCAGTTGGATATTGTAGCAGGTGCTCAAATTGGAAAATTCGGAAAGCAGTTCACTCAATTGCATTTGCTCAACGCCTCGATTAAAATGGCAGATAGATTCAGAACCAGGCATCACAGTTTAAGGATACAGGGACAGCCATTTAGGATTGAGATGAGGAGAAATATCTTCACTGAGAGTGGCGAGCCTGTGGAATTCTCTGCCACGAAAAGTGGTTGGGGCCAAAAACATTGAACGTTTTCAAGAAGGAGTTAGATATAGTTCTTAGGGATAAAGAGATCAAAGGGTATGGGGGAGAAAATAAGAACGGGGATTGAGTTAGATGGTCAGCCATGATCGTCTTGAATAGCAGAGCAGGATCGAAGGGCTGAATGGTCTACTCCACCTATTTTCTATGTTGCTATTAACACACAAACACATTGCGTCTCCATAGGTTAGGTAAAACAATGACTGCAGATGCTGGAAACCAGATTCTGGATTAGTGGTGCTGGAAGAGCACAGCAGTTCAGGCAGCATCCGAGGAGCAGTAAAAGCGACGTTTCGGGCAAAAGCCCTTCATCTCCATAGGTTAGTTCAGTCAGTAGTAGTTACAAGGTTAACCTTTACAAAGGATAGCAAGCTGAATCTGAACTCCATATTTACTCTTAACAGCCATTACAGATTTAGCTATGATATGAAAATCCACTCTGGTTTATAAACCGGAGCATTAACCAGAAGACAAGGGTGCACCAAATCTGGAATACTGAAATCTGCTTAATTTCAGAGTGATACAAAAGCAGCCTGATTTGTTTGGTCACACAGAAACATATCCTGCCCCTCATCAAAGCAGGATGGTTTGAAAACAGCACCGATATATATCAGAATTATGTCTGTGTAAATTTAAACTAAAATTCCAGATGATTTGGACCAACCTGAGTCTGCTGAATTAAGAATAGTTATGTGTGCTGTGGAATCGTGCCCCTGGGATTGCGCTGAAACATGAATTCCTTGGAACAAGGGACGTCCAGAATTTGGATGCCAGGTTTTTACACTGAATCATGCTGCACTTGGCAGGGTTGCTCTCTAATTGTGTGCATGCATGAATACTATCGAAGCAACACATCTGCAGAATAGTTTCTGAAGACATATGCTAGAGTGTGTTTTACACTGTAATCCCAACTGAGACGTCTCACTAGTCTTCACAATGAAATGGAAATTATTGCTGAAAATACATTCGGAGGGTTGATGGAGACAAAGAAGAAGCTGCAAACAAAGAGTGACATCATTAGTGACATTGTCCATTTCTTTTTAACAGGGGGTGCGTGGACCTAATGGGAGTCGAGGTGCCAAAGGTTATCCTGGCAGGCAGGTGCAGTAAATCTTCTCGTGCCGTGCAGTTTAACACCGAGAAAATGTTCACATTTTTACTAAATACATCTAACTGAGAGTTTAGTGAAAGGCCTCGAACTGCATGATTATGGCAGATTTAGCCTGAATGACCCAGCGTGGGAGTGGTGTGAAACATGTGTCCTTAGCACCGTATAGACACCAGAAAACACTGTGTAGATACTGAGAGACACCGTGAAACATTGTGTAGACACTGAGGAACACCTTATAATACCAAGAGACAACATAAAGATACCAAGAAACACCGGGTGAGACAGAATAGATACTGAGAGAGACTGAGAACCACCATATAGACTAGAGATACTATATAGGCATGGAGAACCATTGTATCAACACTGACAAACACCACATAGACACCGAGAGACACTGTATATACACCTACAAACACTATCTAGTTTCCAAGAAACACCATATAGAGACCAAGAAACACCAAAGACACCTAGAAACACTGTATAGACACTGCAAAACACCATTTGGACAATGAGAAACACTGTATGGATACCGATAGACACCACATAGATTCCAAGAAACACTGTATAGACACTGAGAAACAACATATAGACATGAAAAGCCACCATATAGACACCTAGAAACACCATTTAGACACTGAGAATCGTTAGCTAGACACTGAAAAACACTGTATAGACTCTGAGAACCAATGTAGACACAGAGAAAACCATATTGCCACCAAGAGATACTACTTAGAAACTGACAGACACTGCATAGATACCGTGAAACACTGTATAGACATGAGAGACACTGCATAGATATCGAGAAATACGACATAAATACCGATAAACACTATATAGATACTGAGAAACACCATGTGAACACAGAGAAACACAGTATAGATACCTAGGAAAACCATATAGATAATGAGAAACACCCTAGACACCTGGAAAAACCATATAGACACCTAAAATCACCATATAGGCACTGACAGAACCCATATAGACACTTACAAACACTGTATAAACACTGAGCTGACCAGAATTCCTATTCCCAACAATGCTGCATCGATGTGAAGACAATATGGGTGACTTATCCAAAATGTGTCCCTGTTTAAAATGTGCTATAAAGATAGTGTGGAAGTTGAACATTTGTGTCAGAGTGCAGCAATACAATTGGCTATACATAAACTTTTCCCAAAGGAAACAATCCCTGTATTTTTACTCTCCCTGTTTCTGGAAGATATTGCATTCAGTATCTGATGTTGATGTTGCACTGAGGTCCCAGAATGCTCATGCTCTGACAACACTGTGTAGCAGGCACATTTAGTATCTTCTCTGCTTTTATAATCTGAGTGTGTCTGACTAATATTTTACTCAAAAGACAGCAGGACCGGTTAGTGCTGTGGAAAATTCACACCTCAAACAGAGAGATGGGTTATTAATATTATCCAGCCAGGTGTAAAAAACGGACCTGGATTTATACAGTACTTCTTTTGTTGACATGTGACCCACAATTCTGCTCATCAAAGCACATATTAGCTCCATGATTTAGGGTGATATATCATTTCTCTGCCTTCTTGTCAGAACAAGAAACCAGGAGATTTGTACAAATGCAGGAAGCAATCTCTATATTGAACTGAAACTATAGCTAAAACTGATCAAACTAATGGATGATGCAGCCTTTGGAAACACTGTGTTCAACAAGGATTGATTCATTCTTCAGCGTTTTGGAATTCGGCAAAACTGGTGCATTATTGCTGTTCTGGTGCTGTGTGACGATCATGGTTTTGTGCATGATTGAGTTTTTTTCTCGCCCGCTCTCTCTCTGAAATGTTAATCATGCTTCAGAGCTGGATAATCCACTAATCCTACCCTGACCTTGCTTTTTATTCTGCTTCCTTGTGGGAAGGGAATGCAAAGTATATGACCATCTCCGCCATGGCTTAGCAGTCAAATTCTGGAAGGCACCACAGAGTGGTGCGAACTTTGATGGGCGAGCTCTGCAGGGTTATAGACTCATTGAAGTTTACAACATGGAAATAGGCCGTTCGGTCCAACATACCCATGCTGCCCACTTTTCACAATTAAACTAGTCCCATTTGCCTACGTTTGGGCCATATCCCTCCATATCTACCCCACCTGACTGAATGATTCTTAAAAAGCTACAAGAGGTGGCACTGTGGCTCAGTGGTTAGCACTGTTGCCTCACAGCACCAGGGACCAGTGTTCGATTCCAACCTCAGGTGACTGTCTGTGTAGAGTCTGCACGTTCTCCCTGTGTCTGCGTGGGTTTCCTCCCAAAGTCCAAAAATGCGCAGATAAGGCAGTATGACCACAATAAGTTGTCCCATAGTATCCAGGGATGTGCAGGCTAGGTGAATTAGATTAGATTCTCTCCAATGTGGAAACAGGCCCTTCGGCCCAACAAGTCCACACTGCCCCTCCGAAGAGAAACCCACCCAAACCCATTCCCCTACCCTATACTTACCCCTGACCAATTTACCTAACCTGCACATTTGGATTGTGGGAGGAAACCGGAGCATCCGGAGGAAACCCACGCAGACACAGGGAGAATGTACAAACTCCACACAGACAGGCGGGAATCGAACCCAGGACCCTGGTGCTGTGAGGCAGCAATGCTAACCACTGTGCCACCGTGCCGCCCCAATTAGCCATGGGAAATACAGGGTAGTGGAGTGGGATGACTTTCAGAGAGTTAATGTGGACCCCATGGGCCAAATGTCCTGCTTCCACAATGTAGGAGATTCAATGTCTTTGGCAGCCTGTTCCAGACACTCACCACCATCTGTGTGAAAAAATTGTTCCTCTGGACCCTTTTGTATGCTTCTCCTCCCATCTTAAACCTATGCCCTCTGACTTAAGACTCCCCTACCATGAGGAAAAGCTGTTGGGATCTACCTTATACATGGCTGTCATGATTTTATAGACCTATATGGTCACCCCTCAGTCTTCTATGCTCCAGGGAAAAAAAGACCCAGCCTATCCAACCTATTCAGGTTCTTATCCTGTTAGAGGTGGATTCATGTTTAAAAAAAACATGTCAATACTATGCCATATGGAATTTAAACAGCCAGAACTCCAGTTAACTCATATTGATTTCCATTTATCTGGGTGTATAAGCTGGCAAATAATGTGTGGATGTATACAATGCAGAATAAAATTCTTTGCCATTGCTGGTGTTAAGTTTGGTGTAATTCCTGGTGTTTCAGTCTCCAGTCACATCTGATTGGGATTTTACAATTCAATGCATGCTTACCCAAGTCTTTACGCTTGTTTTCTATAATTTGTGGAAAATCACAGTCTGGCAGGCAATAATGCCCAACCCCCCCCTCGACTTTCCAGATTTCTTTCAAACTTTGTAAACTGTTCTGTCTGCAACAGTGAAGTACTCAGCATGTTTTAGAGCCCTTCTGATGTCAGATATAATTTGAGCAGCTAATGTATGAAAGTATGTTGCAAGTGAAATACTTTTACCCTCAGCTGTACTTTCTAAAAATTGTTCGCCAATCAGGAATCTCCTCAGAAAGACTGCTGCCTAGAAGCATTGGCGTTTAACTCTCTGAAGCAGCTTTGGTTACTTTGGGGTGTTTGGCAAGCCTTAGATGTTCTGAGGGCTACTATTAAGAGTACAAGGAGTACATCCCTCCTGAGACAATCCCTCTCTGGTTCACTGGTGGCCTTTCCAGAAAGAGATCTGCTGCCCTCACCTGATCTGCCCTCCACGTGACTCCTGACCCACAACAATGTGGGTGACTCTTAACTTCCCTCTGAAAGAGCTTTGGGAGCCAATTGGTTCAGGGGTCATTAGAGATGGGGAACAGGTGCTGGCCTCAGCAGAAATGTCTCCATCCTGTGTAAGAATAAATTTGAAGAGTACAGAAACCAAAAGTGTGTCCTGTACTCCAGCTGCAGTCTCACCAGAGTGAAGGAGTTGGAATCTGTACTGAAAACAAAAAATGCTGGCGATCACAGCGGGTCAGGCATAACCCGTGGAGGGAGAGCTCCAGCTAATGTCTCGAGTCTGGATGACACTTCATCAGAGCAGTCATGTCTCTAACAGGGCCGTGTTGAAACTCAGCGAGATCTCCTTAGGTACCTTCCATTACGTGTTTAGACACGAGGGTGTTGCATGTATGGAATGAGTTGCCAGAGGAAATGGAAGAGGCTGGTAAAATCACAACATTTAAAAGGCATCTGGATGGTTACATGAATAGGAAGGTTTTAGAGGGATATGGGCCAAATGCTGGCAAATAGAACTAGATTAATTTAGGTTACCTGGTCAGCATGGACAAGTTGGATCAAAGGGTCTGTTTCCATGCTGTACATCTCTATGACTGGGGGAAGTGGGATTTGAACCTAGACCTTCTGACCCAGAGATACAAGACCACCTTATTCTTGTACTCTTACCTCCTTATAGTAAGGATGCACATGTATTTAGAAAGGCAAAGACTGATTAGGGATAGTCAACATGGCTTGGTGCGAGGGAAATCATGTCTCACAAACTTGATTGAGTTTTTTGAAGAAGTAACAAAGAAGATTGATGAGGGCAGAACAGTAGATGTGATCTATATGGACTTCAGTAAGGTGTTTGACAAGATTCCCCATGGGACATTGATTCGCAAGGTTAGATCTCATGGAATAAAGGGAGAACTAGCCATTTGGATACAGAACTGGCTCAAAGGTAGAAGACAGAGAGTGGTGGTGAAGGGTTGTTTTTCAGACTGGCGGCCTGTGACCAGTGGAGTGCCACAAGGATCGGTGCTGGGCCCTGTACTTTTTGTCATTTACATAAATGATTTGGA
>NC_057739.1:42229736-42303315 GCF_004010195.1 Chiloscyllium plagiosum
AAGGATGTTGCCAGGGTTGGAGGATCTGAGCTACAGGGAGAGTCTGAACAGGCTGGGGCTTTTTTCCCTGGAGCATCAGAGGCTGAGGGGTGACCTTATAGAGGTTTACAAAATTATGAGGGGCATGGATAGGATAAATAGACAAAGTCTTTTCCCTGGGGTGGGGGAGTCCAGAACTAGAGAGCATAGTTTTAGGGTGAGAGGGGAAAGATATAAAGGGGCAACTTTTCCACGCAGAAGATGGTACATGTATGGAATGAGCTGCCAGAGGAAATAGTGGAGGCTAGTACAGTTGCAACATTTAAGAGGCATGTGGATGGGTATATGAATAGGAAGGGTTTGGAGGGATATGGGCCGGGGGCTGGCAGGTGGGACTAGATTAGATTGGGATATCTGGTTGGTGTGGACGGATTGGACCAAAGGGTCTGTTTCCGTACAATACATCTCTATGAGTCTATAAATACTCACATGCCATTTGCCTTCCTAATTGCTTGTTATGCTAGCATGTGAACCTGCTGTGTTGTGAGGGAACATTGTGCCATAGTGTCTCCATCTTGACGCAATACGATGTGGGTTCAAGTCCCACCTACCCTGGAGGTCTATCCTGACACATCTGAACAGATTTATTTTTTAAAAAATTCTTTCTTCCTGGTCTGAGTACACCCAATTCTTGCTGAATGTCAGAATTTAGAAGTTTCTCACCTTGTTAAAGGATGCTCGCTCCAGGGTCCATCAAACCCTCACACCCTTTGTTTGTTTTGAGTAGCATTCTGATGTCAGCCTTGCACAAATCTGATTTGTTATAGACCGTGACAGCAGCAAGACTGCAGTAACATTAGGATGGAGTGTAATAAAATCACTCACTATTTATCAAAGAT
Organism: Chiloscyllium plagiosum; assembly: GCF_004010195.1. Classification (NCBI taxonomy): domain Eukaryota; kingdom Metazoa; phylum Chordata; class Chondrichthyes; order Orectolobiformes; family Hemiscylliidae; genus Chiloscyllium; species Chiloscyllium plagiosum. The sequence continues at coordinate 42,230,615 of NC_057739.1, forward strand.
TTATGATTTAGGAGACCGTGTAAAATGTCTGTTGCAGTACGCATGCGGTGAGTCATGTGTGGCCTCAATTTGAACTCCACACCAGGAGGAACCATTTGAGAGTGGTTTGAGTGAGTCATGGAACTGATCTTTCTTGCCCCCAATTTGACCTTTGGTGCTGGCCAGGCCATTCCTCAACCTAAAAGCTACTGGTGTCCCCTCTAAGTATGGTCCAATGGTCTAACTCTTAGATCTTTACATTAGCAGCCATGATTGAATGACAGAGCAGACTCAATTAGCTGAACAGCTAATTCTGCTCCTATGTCTTATGGTCTGAACGTGCAAGTGGTCCTGTTGGTATTGGTCCCTGTCACCTGTGAATGGGAACACATGGCGGCTTGTTCATTGCACCGAGCCAGGCAGACAGAACCACGAAGGCCCAGCTCCTTAACCTTAATGCGAATGATTTTCTTTGGTGTGCTGCAGGGGGAACAGGGAGTAAATTCTCCCCACCTGACTCCGTTCCTTCCCTATTCCCACATCCTCAGCTGACCCTACCTTCCCCATCCTTGATTGGAATGCTTCGAGGCCATTCTGGAAGGTCACCTGTCTCTTCCCTCCCCCCACCACCCCACCCCACCCCACCCCCACCACACCACCCCACCCCCAACGAGCTGACTTCTGCCAAATCCCCCTCCTTCCCACGGAGACGGATACACAATCATTCCTGGAGGGCCCTCTTGCGAGTGTGACTGATTAAGTTCCTTCAGGATCCTGGTGTGGAAGGTCACCACTCATCTTCTGTCACCACACACTCGTTCCCCCTCCCCTGCCCCATTGACTGTAGCTTCTAAAATGTCCTTTTTTGAACCAACTATTTCTTTTCTAGGGTTTGCCAGGACCAATGGGGAAGCAGGGACCGAAAGGCTTTCGGGTAAGTGATCAAGACTCAAGCCACTTCCTGTGAAATCGAAAGGTTCGGTTAAGTTATTTCAGTGATTAATTGCTTTGTTGTGTTCATTAGGTCCTGCTCTTTCTGACCGTCCAGTTGACCAAACCTCAGGAAAAGGCTCATGTTGATTTTGACAGTCCTTTTACATTATCCAGAGGTTGTGCTCACTGAGCTTCCTGATAGCAAAATTGTTCTGTTTATTTTTTCTTTGATGAAAAGCAGAATTAAGACGATCGCAAATCTGAGTAAACAATTTTCAGCAACTGAGCCCTGTCGAAGTAAGAGATGGGATCCATGTATTGACAATATTTGAATTTGGGTTTGTGTCTCTCTTAGCAAATGAAATGAGAACATCGGTCCATTTCCCCTCTGCTTATTTCCAGCAATAGGCACGCTAAACATAATGCTATTTTGTCCTCACTTTCTCGGTGTATCTTCCTGATCGTCAGAGAGATAAAAGATCTCAAGATCATACAATCTAATGGTATGCAGACTTGAATATTAAAGCTTTTCCTGGACATAATCTCCAAAGTGAATGAAATGGATGCCATTTCTCTCCTGTGTTCCTCATCCTCAGCTTATTAAACAATGATGAGGAGAGAGGAAGGCCAAGAGGAGACTTGGCAGCGTCATTAGTGAGCTATACACAGTAGATAGGGAGCAGCTCAGAAAAGAAATGAAGTAACTAGAGGGGATAGATTTAAAGTGGTGTGCAAACGAAGCGAGGGTGCTGTGAAAGAAAAAAAACCTTTCTCTCACACCGAGTAGTTAGATTAAGGAATGTTGGGGAGGCAAATTCAACTGAGGTGCTTGAGGGAGCATTGGATAATCATTTGGTTGGGAATAATATGCAAGGTTTTGGGGAAAGGTAGGAGACTGGTGCTGGGTAATTTAACCAGTGCAGGTATGATGGGCTAAATGGCTTCTTTCAGCACCATAACAATTTTATGATTTAAGGAATGAAATTTTGCCTCAGTACTGGGAGATGTGGTATATTGGGGCTGTCACTGGTTTAGTAATGTGGGGAGCATGGGTTATAGTCTCACTGTGGTTACTATTGGGTTTTAAATTCAATAAATCAGGAAATATAAATGTAGTTCAATAATGGTGGTTATGCGACCTATCACTAACTCAGTAATGTCCTTGAAAGAATCATACTCTTAACCAGGCTGATTGTTGTTTGGGGCGTCACGGTGGCTCAGTGGTTAGCACTGCTACCTCACAGCACCAGGGTCCTAGGGTTTGATTCCAGCCTCGGGCAACTGTCTGTGTGGAGTTTGTACGTTCTCCCCGTGTCTGCGTGGGTTTCCTCCGGGTGCTCCGGTTTCCTCCCACAGTACAAAAGATGTGCAGGCTGGTTGATTTGACCATGCTAAATTCCCCATAGTGTTAGGTGCACTAGTCAGAGGGAAATGGGTCTGGGTGGGTTACTGGGAGGAATGCTAGACTTGTTGGGCCGAAGGGCCTGTTTCCACACTGTAGGGAATCTAATCTACTGTGGAATAGTCACAGGAATTTGACTTGAAGATGACTCAACACTGCATTGTCCTGACATTGGAAAGGATATGTAAGACATGAATGGAACTGCGGATGCTGGAAATTAGAAACAGAAACAAAAACTCAAATTGCTGGAAAAGCTCAGCAAATCTGGCAGCATCTGTGGAGGGAAATCTGAATTAACATTTCAGTGACCTGTGTTCTGATGAAGCGTCACCGGACCTGAAACGTTAACTCTGATTTCCCTCCGCAGATGCTGCCAGACTTGCTGAGCTTTTCCAGCAATTTCTGTTCTTGTTGATGTAAGACCATAATCCTAATTCTGGTCTTTTATATCAGGCAGATCACAGACCTGAAGCTCCATTTCTTTATATCAATGTGAAGGGCCGTTCACCATTTTCAATCATTGTCAGGTTTTTGTATCAATCAATCACATATCTAGGAGATGTGGTATAGTGGGGCTGTCACTGGTTTAGTAATGGTGGGAACATGGGTTATAGTCTCACTGTGGGTTTACTAGTGGGTTTTAAATTCAATAAATCAGGAATTATAAATGTAGTTTCAGTAATGGTGGTTATGAGAACTATCACCAACTGAATATTATCCTTGAAAGAATCATACCCTTACCCAGGCTGATCGATGTATGACTCCAACCTATCTCTGAAAAACCACTCAATTCAAGGTGGGAATCAAATGCAGAACTTGTGGGTGGCACGGTGGCACAAGTGGGCGGCACGGTGGCACATGTGGGCGGCACGGTGGCACAGTGGTTAGCACTGCTGCCTCACAGCGCCAGAGACCCGGGTTCAATTCCCGACTCAGGCGACTGACTGTGTGGAGTTTGCACATTCTCCCAGTGTCTGCGTGGGTTTCCTCCGGGTGCTCCGGTTTCCTCCCACAGTCAAAAAAGATGTGCGGGTCAGGTGAATTGGCCATGCTAAATTGCCCGTAGTGTTAGGTTAAAAAAGGGGTAAATGTAGGGGTATGGGTGGGTTGCGCTTCGGCGGGGCGGTGTGGACTTGTTGGGCCGAAGGGCCTGTTTCCACACTGTAAGTAATCTAATCTAATCTAAAAAAAACTTGCCAGCAATGCCCAAATCCCATGAAAAGCTCATATTTGGGATATCAGGAAACTCCATGAAGAAACAAATTCTGCAAATGCTGGAAATCTGAAAGAAGAACCAAAAACAGTCTGGAAGTGTCAGCAGAGATTCATGGAGAGAAACATAGATGATGTTTTAGGGAGTTTTTTTTGTATATGTTTGTCTGCAAGAAGTCGTTCTTCAATAAATATATGAGTGTCCTGTTGTAATATAAACCCCTGATCCTGTATTCAAAGCTGAGATTGTGGAAATGTAGGAGAGTATTTGTTCAGTAAATGTGGAGCTGTTTTAAAAAAAAACAAAAATGGCTCAGTGGTTAGCACTGCTACCTCACAGCACCAGGGACCCGGGTTTGATTCCACCCTCGGAGATTGTGTGGCGTTTGCATATTCTCCCTGGGTCAGCATGGATTTCCTCCCACAGTCCAAACGTGTGCAGGTTCGGTGGATTGGCAATGGGAAATGCAGGGTTACAAGGATTGGATCTGGGTGAGGTGCTCTTTGGAGGGTCAGTGCTAACTCGATGGGCTGAATGGCCTCTTTCTGCACAGAGGGGATGCTATGATTCTTTCAAGTAGATAATCTTTCATCTGTATTGGAGGATGGTCATGAATACCACCTTCATTGTCCCTTCAGCAAGGTTGGCCTGGCTGTTTGTCAGATATATCCAGGATTTCTTCCTTGGGGTGATTAGTGACATTTTCACTGTGACCGTGCTAGGTGAAGCAATTCAAGGCTGATGTTTTTGTACACTGACCAGGGCCAACTAAATACCCCTTTATAGCAATGATTGCAATCAATTATATTAGCCCTGATGGGTAGATGAGTGTTCCATCATCAACCTGCTCTGTCCCAGTTTGGTATTATTGTAGTTCAGACAAATTGTATTTATCTGAGGTTTCAGACCTTTGAACAAGCTTCAGACCTTTTCAACAGAGTTGAAAATAATAATGATGCCTTAGAATTGGCAGAGAAGCGATACACATATTCCGAGCCAAGTGAGTGGAATTGTCTTTTCACCAAACTTCACAAATTCCACATTCACAATATTCACTTTCACATATTCAACCAGCAATATCAGCCCAGAATCATAGCATCCCAAAATGAGGCCACTCTGCTAATTGGGCCTGTGACTGTCTGTATTGTCTAGTCCAGCTCTATTAGGCAAAAGTGAGGACTGCAGATGCTGGAAACCAGAGTCCAGATTAGAGTAGTGCTGGAAAAGCACAGCAGGTCAGGCAGCATCTAAGGAGCAGGAAAATTGATGTTTTGGGGAAAAGCCCTTCATCAGGACTGCCTTTCCTGCCTGACCTGCTGTGCTTTTCCAGCACCACTCTAATCTAGTTCAGCTCTATTACCTAGTGCCAATCTCCTGCCTTTTCCCCATATGCCTGCACTCCATCACAATCCCATGCCCTCTTGAATGTCCCTACCACATTTCCAGGCATTGCATTCCAAACCATAACTACTCGCTGTTTGATAGGTTGTCTTTTCTTAGACATTCCTGATGAAGGGCTTATACCTGAAAAGTCAATTCTCCTGCTCCTTTATTGCTGCCTGACCTGCTGTGCTTTTCCAGCGCCACATTTTTCGCCTCTGACTCTCCAGCATCTACAGTCCTCACTTTCTCTCACAACACCCTTGCTTTGTTTGTACATCACTTGAAAGTTCTTTAAATGGTCCTCAAATGTAGTTTTCAGCGTCTTGACAAATAGTGCAAAGTGCTGGCCATTTGTCGCCTTGGATCTCCGTGGTTCTTCTTCTTCACCGTGGTGTTGTTGCAGTCCTTATCGGCATTTACACTTCTCTGTTTATTCCTGTGTTGCTAATTGGCTTCCTTTCACAAAGCAGATTGAAGCATTGTCTCGATGTTGAGTATGAGATTATCTTGGATAGACTGTGCCAAATGCAAGCCTTTCAGTCCATACTAGAGTTAATGCTCAGTTCATGACTCCTCTTTTCTTTCCTCATCATCAAAACCCTGTGTTTAGTTTTCTCTCCAACACTTTTGTCCAACTTCCTATTAAATGTATTTTTATGATTTGTTTCCACCTTGGTAGCACACTGCACATTCTACCTCTCCTCAGTCAAAGAAGATACCTTTGAATTGATTATTGGGATTTTTTGGTGGGTTATTTTACATTGATGGCTTCCCGTACGTCTGTAAGAGGAAATATCTATCGTGAGGAGATTTGCTCCCTCATTGAGAATCAGACATTTCCAATCGGTGTCTTGCCAGCAGGCAGGGATGTGATTGCATGGAGTGGTCCCCAATCACTGACGAGGAGATTTGGATGATTATAGAATGCCCCTGTTTATTCCTCAACACAAGGTCATTCAGAAAATCCATGCACTTGAGCCTGTTTTGTAAATGGCTGTGTTGTCCCCAGTCATAGTCGTCCATGTGTCCAGAGCCTGAGGAGATCGTTCTATTGTAAATGCTTCACTGACCATCACCATTGTTATTTTTGGTTGTCGGCATTCTCTTGTTCCTCTTGAGGGCTAATGCTGAGATGCAGCTCTGGGAAGTGCATGTAAGGCATTCACTCCTATTGTTAATGGTCTGAGCAATGAAGGCATGTGTGCCGAACATCGTCTTCACCATCCTGTCTACCTGTGACGCAACTTCCAAAGAACCGTGTACTTGAACCCTTCGGTCTGTCTTTGACAGACACCACCCAGGGCCCTACTATTAACTATGTAAGTCCTTCCCTTGTTCGTCCTACCATAAATACCTTGCATTTACCTAACTTCAGCTCCATCTGTGTCTCCTTGGTCATCAGGAACAACCTTCTTGCATCTACCATGTCTAATCCAGTTAGAAATTTATAGGTTTCTTTAAGATTCTCCCTCATGCTTCTAAACTTGAGTGAGTATAGCCCTAACCTATCTCTTTCTGTCCGTCAATCCGGTCATCTCAGGAATCGGTCTGGTGAGCCTTCTTCACACTCCCTCAATCCAGTTCAAACCTGAGCAGCAATAGATGAAGTGATGCTACATCAAACCATTGATAGTTCCCATTTGACAACAAGTGTTTGCCCTCCTTCCAAGGCTCCTATCTGGCCAGTACCAGCAGGTATATGGCCAGAAAATGTCACTAAACAGAGAACATAGTTTAGCAGATGTATAGTCATTTCTCAAAGGCAGACATCCTCTGATTATCACAGTGCCTCCCTGTTCTTCTAACACCCTTCAGGACAGCTAGTTCAATTGAATGATGGTTCAAGGATTTTCCAGTCAAAACAAAATGATACTTCAGGGACAGACCTTACTCCATGCGCTGCACAAGAGGGACATCATTACTGACCTAGTGATTCACAGTGTCGCAGTCTCTTGTTGAGATGCCGTTAGGATGAGGCGTTTCCCCAGACAATAGGACTTGAGGAAGGAGCTCATTGTAATGGTGTATAGAGAAGGTTTCAGTTTGAAGAATTGTAAAGAACTTATGGTGTTGGTAATCTTGTCTCTCATGTTTTTCAAACATTGGGGAGGAGAGCCCTCATTTGGCTGGTTTGCATTACAGTGGGTGGGTTCAATTCTCGTATTGTCTGAGATTTCCATGGAGGACTCTCCTTCAGGTGAAGTGTGGTGACCTCAGATTAAACACTGCCAGTCATCTCTCTCTACTGAAAAAGAAGCCTATGGTCCTTCGGGGCTATGGCAACTTTACCTTATGAGGAGGGACCCTTTGAAAAATTGCTTGCTTAAACTTATCCAGTAGCCTCAGAGGAGATGGGAGGTGCGTCACCAAATCTTGTCCTAAACTCTTTTGAAGAAGAAAGTTTGATTGCTGATCTTTGTCGTAAGTTAATTTCAGCCTGAGCAGGAGTTAATGGAAGCATGTGGAGAAGGGGAATTAGTAAGTACTCCTACTGACCCAGGCGGCAAAGTATATTGGCTAAGGACAGGGTCGGTTTAACATTAAATAGTTTGACGATAATTGCTGTCTAGGTACATGCATAGAGAAAGGTTCCTTTTCACATCCATAATGTAACCTTATCCCAGCATGAATCAGTTTCTCTGGAGGGAGAGTAAATTCTGGTGGACAAAATAAAATTGTGCAAACAAATTAAAAATTCTCAGCTGAGAAGGATTTTGTCGCCCAGTTGTTTCTGGTTTGACTGGAGCATAGTAACATTTACTGTAGTTTGTGAGTCATAAAGATAGTAATTTCATTATTATTCTGGAATGTGTACTACTTTCTTCTAATAAAATTTTAAAATGCTGTGTATAAAGTACATTAGTCTGAACAGAAGTAGTTATGTTCTTGGTGAAGCTTATTTGTTTGGAAAATGATGTTATTTCACAACTAATGTGATCAAGATAGGGAGACAGTGGAATCTTGGATACGTTCAGCTAAGTAAGCGCTTTTACTCAATGGCGTAATTATTTTCCGATGTCAACATTGTTGGGTCTGGGAATGTGAATCGCTAACTATTAACGTCTAACTTGCAGCTCCAGTGTTTCTGACAGAGTAAGTCTTCTTGGACGGTGACTCCTCTTTGACGCATGTGGAACCAAGCCTTGGGGCGAAGTGGTAGTTACTGTAATAGTCCCTTGGTTAGGAGATCTAAGCCGGGTTTCCTTAGTCATGGGCTCATTCAAAGAGATAAAAATTCCTTTCCCACTCAGTTTCCACTTGTCTCTGCTGATGAGGTGGAAGTGCTAGTGTTGGATTGGACTGGACAAAGTCAGACATCCCCATGACATCAGGTTAAAGTCCAACAGGTTTATTTCAGAAATCACAAGCTTTTGGAGCGTTGCCCCTTCATCAGGTTAAGTGGTTCGTCAAGTGACAGTGCTCTGAACGTTTGTGATTTCAAATAAACCTGTTGGACTGTAACCTGATATTGTGTAACTTTTTTCTCTGTATTTAGACATTGTTCTTTTCTGAATCTACACTGATGAAAATAGTAATGGACCGCATTAATCCCCCATGCTGTGAACCAAAGTAGTGAATCAGCAAGTGGAAATGTAAAAGAAAATATGAATTTAAAGAAAATTAGCAATTCATTAAATTGGGAGCCATGATTCCTCTAATAACTGCTGAAACAATATATAAAGTTTTACAGGACATTGGTGATTACTATGTCCAGTTCTGGTTTCCCAGTTACTGAAAGGATATTATTCAGTTAGAGAGGGTTCAGAAGAGATTTACCAGGAGATTTAAGGAGGGTTTGAGTTATAGAGAGAGGCTGGATATGCTGAGACTTTTTTCACTGGAGCATAGGAGGTTGAGAAGTGACCTTATAGAGGTTTATAAAATCATGGAGAGTATAGATAGAGTTAATATCAATTGTCCTTTCCCTAGGATGGGGAATTTCAAGACTGGGGGCACATATTTAAAATGAGAGGAGAGAGACTTAAAAAAGACATGACGGAAATTTTTTTACACAGTGGGTGGTTCACATGTGAAATGAACTTCCTGAGGAAGTGGTGGATGTGGGGTACAATTACAACATTAGAAATACATTGGGATATATATAAGAACAGGAAAGGTTTGGATAGATATGGGCCAGAAGAAGGCAGGTGAGACTACTTTAGATTGGGATTATGTTCGGTTCAACTCAAGTATCTGTTTCCGTGCTGTATGACTCTATAACTCCCATTTCTCCTGTCTGCTTTATTTTTCTTCTGGTTGTCCAGTCTTCCCCCTACTCGGAGAATTCCTATTCAGACTGTCTTCTGGGGCTTGGATGAGAGACAGAAGCAATGGGCGACTTTAATACTTTGTGTATCCTGAAATGTCAGTTGTTCTGCCAGGGTCAGTGTGAAGTTCCCTGATGCTGCATTGCCCAGACAGCTGATAGCTTCTCTCTGGTTGTGTTTATACTATGAATAAAGGGCTGATCTCTTCAGTTTAGCAGAAATAGAATTCCATTCATACTAAAGCCAGGTGCAGTGGCACATGTATTGTGGCGGCAGCCTGCCCACTGTCATTGCCGACATTAAGTATAAACAGATTTCTGGTTGATACCTGCTAACAATGAATCAATCCATCCCCAGGAATAATCAGGAGCAGCATGGGATTTCTTTTTTAAAAAACACATCATGAGTTATTCATTCAAACTGGCACAGCTCAAACATTATTTTCAGACGTTGTTCTGTCTGTAAAGGATGAATAGTCTTTGGATTGAAAATGTATGACTAAAAGTATGAATCATAGAATCCCTACAGTGTGGATGCAGGCCATTCATCCCATTCCCAACCCGCTGAGGAGCATCCCACCCTATAACCCACAGCTATGATGCACATCGCTGAGCACCATGGGGCAATTTAACACAGACAATCCACCTAACCTGCACATCTTTGTACCATGGGAGAAAACACAGAGAGAACATGCAAATTCCACACAGACAGTCACCCAAGGCTGGAATCGAACCTGGGTCCCTAGCACTGTGAGACAGAAGCGCTAACCACTGAACCACTGTGCTTATGAAGCTACACCAACGGATGTACACAGAGTGTCAGACAAACTAAATAGTCTGCAGCAATTTTTAGAGAGTCAGCAATGTAGAAAATGTCAAGGGGTTGTTACCTGTTTAATATTTTTCACAAACATACACAGAAAGTGCTGGAGTAACTTGGCAGGTCCAGCAGTATCTATGGAGAGAAAAACGGAGTTAAAGATTCATGTCTGGCATGACTCTTATTCAGAACAGAAAGCTATTCTTCACAATTGGTTTTGAATATAGAACAATCGCAGTTGTTCTTCATTTTTTTCTTGGCTTTCTCTCTTCAAATCACTTCACATGTGATCTCTTCCTACTGCTGTCATTCTAGATCATTTTCACTGAAAACAAAAAATGCTGGAAATCACAGCGGGTCAGACAGCATCAATGGAGAGAGAGCAAGCTAATGTTTCGATTCTAGATGACTCTTCATCAGGGCTAAGTATAAAGTGGAGGGAGCAGCATTTATGCAACAGTGTTGGGGGGGAGTTCTGGGGGGGGGTGTAAAAGGTGCTGATAGTACAGATTAAGTGATCTTGCATCTATAAGATCATTTCCATCTTCTCTTAGTGGCTCGGGTCTGAATTCAGGTCTTTAAGAGTGAAGAACAAACAAAAATGACAAGTAATTGGAGCACGACCATTAAGCCGTTAGCATTTATTCTTCTGTCAATTCAACTGCAAAGTTTATTGAGAGTCTGTAAGTTAAGCTACGGAGGAGGAATTCTCACCACATTCACATCCAAACAGACTATAGGAACAGAAGTAGACCATTCAGCCCATTTAGTCTGCTTAACCATTCATTGAGATTTTTTTTATGGATGATCTATTAATCCTCAATAAAAACTGAAATAATTGTGGGTGCTGGAAATCAGAAACAAAAAGGAAAAGTGCTAGAAAAGCTCAGCAGGTCTGGCAGCATTTGTGGAGAGAAATCAAGAGATAACATTTTGGGTTAAGTGACCCTTCCTCAGTTATGAGCTTTTTCAGCAATTTCTGATTAACCTCAACTCTACTTTCCCGCCTTTTCCCCATAACCTTTGATTTGCCAACTGATTAAAAATCTGTCTGTCTCATGTTTGTGCTCTGAAGCTGAAAGGAAATGTTTAAGTTAGATGTGATTTAATATTCATCCCCTTAAAAGCTATTAGTGTGGAGTTTCCATCATTAAGGAATATTTTTAAAATTTGTTGGTACAATATGGTTGAAGCAATGGTTTTCCAACACTGGGTAATTGAAATGAGAGGGACAAGGAAGAGCTGCCTTTACATTGTGTTTAATATTAATTCTCTAGAGAACATCCCAAAGCGCTTCATTGTTAGTGAATTACTTTGATATGCGATTACTGTTATTATGTAGGCAAAAAAATAATGGGATATAAGGTTCTTGCTTGTAGTATCTGTTTCCATAGTTGGCGGGTTCCCGATCTCTCTTGTACTGCCAAGAGGTTCCCTGCTGAGACTGGGCTTTAATCAAAGAGCAGAAAATGGAAAGAGGAAGACACTGTAGGCTGTTCACTTTCCCTTTATAGCAGTCGGTGGCACAGTAAAGTCAGACTAAGGCTCGGGAATGAAGCACCGGTACCTTCTGAGCTGAAGAATGGTGTGCAGTGTTCATTGGACGAATTAAAGATGTGAAGCAGTACAAACTAAGCTCTGAATGTATCTTACGTGACTAAAATAACAGATTAGAGAAACTGCTCTTAAAGCTACCTACCCTGACTAGGGTTGAGAATTTGCTTATGAGGGTTTGTTTTTATTTTTCCATGGGATATGGCCAGCATTTATTGCCCGTCCATGTTGTCCTGGCGAGGGTGGTATTGAGCTGTCTTCTTGAACCGCTGCAGAACAGGGAATATGGGTACATCCACGGTGCCAAAGTACTCAGTGTGGGGTTTTGATAATTTATAGTAATAATTTATAGTAAATAGTATCAACTGATTACTCTTTGGGGCAGCAATTTTGATTATTAAATATTCTGGAGCTGGTTAATCTAATTCAAAAATCATGGCTGGTCATGAAATAACTCCACAGCATCCAGTATTCTGTCACCAAGTCACCCTTTATTTACACGGGGAGAGTCCTTGATACTGATCCAGCTCCCTTAGAGCCAGCTCTCAGAGTGAACAGAACCTCTGACACTCCTATATCTGTCGGCCATGGCTCCTTGATTAGACCAGATTAACAGCCTCAATGAGGGAACCCCTATTCTATGAGATCCACCTAGCTGACCTTGTTACCGTCACTCCATCCTTTGCCTTTTAAGTCCAGTTTGTTTTCTTGTAGCCTCTCCTGGGGCTGTTGACAGACCAGGTCCAGTTCTTCTGACTCAACCTTGGGTACAGACAGCGTGTACCAGACAATAACTTCCCCCCTACATCCAAAATGTCTCAGAAGAACTCCATTCTCTTCTTCAGGCAGTTAAGGTGTAGAGGCTGTGAGTATCCATCTCAGACCTCGAGGTTTCTTCGACACGGGGCAGAGGGGGAGATCCCATGGTTTCTGACAGCCTCTCTGGCTGTTCTGAGGGATTGGGTGAGCTTTACTCCTGCCCTGTTTGCGAGTTTGCAGCTTTCAGGCAGTAGTTCAAGACTGCCTCACCTCCCAGACTTGTGTTCGTCACGTGACCTGACCTTGTGTCAATCATGCCTCATACTCATGCAGGGCCATTCCTGTGGTTTCAGCACCAAACTTCGTCCCCTGAAGTAAACTGTCCCTCTTGCTTAGAGGAGTCTTGAGTCCAGCATTGGCTCTCCTGATGCCATTTCACCCCAGCCCCACCAGGTCTGGGAAGATCAGATTTAACCCGGTGTGGAGTTTTCTCCCCATTAGCAACTATGCTGGAGCTATCCCCGTAGTTGCATGAAGGGTGGTCCGATAATCAAATAGGAACCGGGACTGTTTGACATCTAGTGACGATGTAGGCTGATCCTTTAAGCCTGCCTTAATAGTTTGGATTGCAGTTTCCACCAGACCATTGGACGATATGTGATATAGAGCTGTCCTTACATGTCAAATGCCAGTCGACTTTAGGAAGTACTCGAATTCCCAGCTAGTAAATGATGGCCTGTTGTCTGTGACTAACGCTTTTGGGAGTCTGGGTATTGTAAAAGATGCTCGTAGCTTTTTATTGTTGATCCCTTGTTTGATGAATGAACTACATTGACTGAATGTCCATAATGACTAAGAACATTGAGCCTGTGAATGGTTGACATGCAACCGAGTCTGGGGTTTACCTGGCAATCCCCTTGAATGTGGGATCGCTGCTGGCAGTAGTTGTGTTCTTGTTGGCACTCTGGGCACTGCCCCACCAATGCAGCCATGTCTGCATCCAGTCCTGGCCACCGGACATAACTTCTCACCATCATCTTTATTTTGGAAACCCAGGTAAAGTTCACCTAGTATCTGGTGGCAATTCTTTTCCTGTCTTGATTCTATACGCTGGCAGTATCTGCAATGGCTTGCCGATTGGATTCTGAAGAAACTGTTAACCCATTTGGCCAAGGCTTGGCACTGTGTTGGGGTTTTGCTGTGAGCTGACCTAGAGTCCCTCTGTTCAAGATATGTCCTGAGTGAGCTTATGCGTTTGCCTTCCCTCAGGTAGTGTTCCCCAGGCTGAGTCAGATTGGTGAGGATGCCCACTTCCATTGGAATACCCTGCAACTCATATGCTCCACTTCCCCGCATTTTCCAATGATAAAGCCAGCTGTGGTGCCTGTTTGAAGTCCAGTCGGGCTTCAGCTAGAATGCATTCTTGCATGGTTACATCATTAATCCCACCTACCAAACGGTCTCCCAGTATCTCATTAAGGGTCAAAGCTAAGTCACATGCTTCTGCCAGTCGTCTTAATTTCGTCAAAACTCCTGACATGGATTCCCCTGGTTCTCAAACTGCCGGTAAAACCACTAAATCTCCGAATTAGAGGAGGTTTGGGATTGTAACATGCCTTAACTAAATCCGTCAACTCTTGAAAGATTTTAGTGTTTGTGCCTCAGGGAAAGTCAGGCTCCTAATAACCTCTTACCACACTGTAGGGATTCTGTGATCCTGCTCCTATTTTCTGCATAACCATTTGCGTGAAAATTTGGGAGAGGTGCGAGAGCTGTTCAGAAGTGGGGAGAGGATGTCCTTCCATCTGCTGACTGAGGGAAGGGGAGCAGAGGTGTCCTTTGAGCATAATAGGAAACATTTAAGCTGAAAGCTTATTCTTTAAAAAAACAATCTACCTTTTCTCAGGCTTTATTTTTGCAGCAGTCAGACTTCAGTAAGTTGTCCATTTGATCATGCTGATTGTCAGGGGGAGAAAGGCAAGAATTTAAAGGCCCTCGCATTCATTAACACTCAGTGAAAGCTCCACGGAAGCCGTTGATGCCTAAGAGCTTTTAACCTCAACCTCTCATCCTGGGACCCCTGCCCCTCCCCAGGGAAGCTGTGACCCATAGTCTGGGAAGCCTGGGAGCCGAGTTAAAACATTCGGACAGGCATGTGAATTGCAGTTGAGGATCTGAGCTACAGGGAGAGGCTGAACAAGCTGAGGCTGTTTTCCATGGAGCATCGGAGGCTGAGGGGTGACCTTTGAGGGCGACACGGTGGCACAGTGGTTAGCACTGCTGCCTCACAGCGCCAGAGACCTGGGTTCAATTCCCGCCTCAGGCGACTGACTGTGTGGAGTTTGCACATTCTCCCCGTGTCTGCGTGGGTTTCCTCCGGGTGCTCCGGTTTCCTCCCACAGTCCAAAGATATGCAGGTCAGGTGAATTGGCCATGCTAAATTGCCCGTAGTATTAGGTAAGGGGTAAATGTAGGGATATGGGTGGGTTGCACTTTGGCAGGTCGGTGTGGACTTGTTGGGCCGAAGGGCCTGTTTCCACACTGTAATGTAATCTAATCTAATCTTATAGAGGTTTACAAAATTATAATAGGATAAATTGACAAAGTATTTTCCCTAGGGTTGGGGAGTCCAGAACTAGAGGGCATAGTTTTAGGGTGAGAGGGGAAAGATATAAAAGAGACCTAAGGGGCAACATTTTCACGCAGAGGGTGGTACATGTATGGAATGAGTTGCCAGAGGATGTGGTGGAGGCTGGGACAATTGCAACATTTAAAAGGCATCTGGATGGGTATATGAATAGGAAGGGTTTGGAGGGATATGGGTCGGGTGCTGGCAGGTGGGACTAGATTGGGTTGGGATATCTGGTTGGCATGGACAGGTTGGACAAAAGGGTCTGTTTCCATGCTGTACATCTCTATGACTCTAAAACTGTGGATGCTGGAAATCAGATACAAAAGCCAAAATTGCTGGAAAAACTCAGCAGCTCTGGCAGCATCCTTGGAGAGAAATCAGAGTTCACATTTCGATCCAGTGATCCTTCTACCCAACTGATGGTAGTGAGGATTGCAATGTGAATTGTAATGGCTTGCTCTGTGCCCATGTAAAACAACCATGGCAATATAATTTGAGTTCAGTTTGGAAATTTCAGCGCAGGATTGAAAAGTAGCTCTGAGAAAGCAGCCAGACCAAATGGATAAAATAAAACAAAGAACTGTGGATGCCGAAGATCAGAAACAAAAGCAGAAATTGCTGGAGGATCTCAGTAGGTATGGCAGCATCTGTGGAGAGAGAAGGAACATTTCCAGCCTGGAAACACTCGTTCTAATTTCTCTCCACAGACTTGCTAAGTTTCTCCAGATATTTCTGTTTTTGTTCCGGTCAGAATGGATGCTGGTTAAAAAACATGATTCGTTGTATATGAAATTTTTCCAATTCTGAATTCCTAATTGACTGGCTGTTGGTTTGGCAAGTATCAAATATTTATTCCGTGCTGAATTCCTGTTCAGAATGCAGGTCGCCTGAAATTAGTTGGCCATTCTGGAACACTGTGGTGAATTGGTACTACTCTCAGAGTACAGTTCCACATCCCTAACCTACTCCCATCAAAGCCCAGTTGAGATTTGATTTGCAAGTCAAGAGCTAGGCTCTTCAGAATGAGTGTTGGATGACTGGGATTGCTGACTTAGAGAGATGGATGTGCAAGGTAGTGCTAATCTGGGCAGCTGAATGCGCTGAAGACGATGTTCATGTCCACACAGTTTGTTGACACAAGTGCTTAGGAGGATGTTACAGTGTCTGCAAGTATTGAAGAGCATTGTGGACAAATTCCCACAAGTTACCTTCAATTCAGCTACTTACTAAGAAATCCCACTGGCAATCAAATACAAGTCGTTGTTATAACCCACATTTCATTAATGCGAATTCACTGTAACGTGATTGACGAAATGGGGACACTGTTTCCAAAGCATAAACTTTTAAAACGTGTGTTTGTTTTAACGCCATTACATCGCCAATACTTTAAGCACTGTTTCTAAAGCGTGATTTTTTTCTATGATGTGGGGTTGCACAAGAATGTAACCATCATGTTAAAGAAGAACTATTTGTACTGAAACAACGATTTAAACTTTATTGCATGTAGCAACCAAAATAAGATCCCTCAAATAAGCAAGTTAAGCCTCACAATCCAACTTGGCTATTACCCGATCATTGATGGAATCTGGCCTCGATTTCACAAAGACAGTGTCTGTCTCTGGAAGGGCCCAGGGTTTGATCCTTATGCAGTGTTGTCCTTTAGAGTTCTGCTCCTTATGTGTACGAGTGTTGGATTCTTTTGCAGGTTTCTCTCTTTCAAGTGTGTACCTTATTGATGATTCGATAGATTCTTTCGTCTCCAACATTGATTACATTTCTGGAGACCACAGGTAGTGATTTGCCGCCTTATTAGAAGCAGCTCCCCTATTCCTTTGTAGTGTTTTCTCCTTTCGCCCAGGAAACAGCTTGTTTATCTTCCTTTAGTTTGTTTTCCCTAGAGATGGTTAATGAGCATGTTGCTTTTAATCCCCTTATAACAGTTTCTCCTCATCCCTTTCATCTCAAGAAACAGTTTATTCCAGAAAGATTCTTTCAATCCATGAAATTATGAAAGTTATGAAGTTTATATTGTTGCAAGAGACATTGCATTCAGGAGATGATTGCGCAGAATTACGCAGAAATTATTTCAAACTTGCAATGTGTTTAGCCCCAGTGAGTCTCTCTCTCTCTCTCTCTCTGTCTGTCTCTCTCTGCCAAGTGCAGGCAAGTGGGACTAGCCTCGTGGGATTATGGTCAGCATGGAGTATTGGACCGAAGGGTCTGTTTCCGTGTTGTATGACTGTCAGTTTCTCGCCTCACAGACACTACCAAACTCGCTGCTCTTTTTATCTCCAGTTACAGCATTGTCTCTGGTCTCGAACCAGGTCTTGTTTTCTATTTTACCTAAATTCCTCTGACCTTTCTTTGCCTACTTTTAGGCCTCTGAAACACTTTCTCCAGATGTTTTCACCACCTGCTCTATTGCTTTATTTTAAAAGAAAATCTCTTTGGAAGCTGGCGAGAGTAGTATATCAAACCCCGTCTGACTCTCCTTCAGAACAGCTCAGTTCCACAGAATTGTATCAGATTCAAAAGTTAACTCTCTTTCTCTCTCCACAGGTGCAGCCAGAGCTGCTGAGTTTTTCGAGCATTCTCTGGTTTTGTTCTAGATTTCCAGCATTCGTGATAATCCCATGTTCTGCCGTCTTGGCACCAATTGCTTCCATATCCTCCTTTATCCTTGACTTAACCAACTTTTCAACTTAACGTTATCCAGGTTGACGGTTTCATTGGTGGTTTGCCCACTTCAGGAATGGGTTAGTGCATGAGAAAAATTAGCATTAAAAGTGCCAATGAAATTTTTCAACGTTAGTGCCCAATATTAATACAGAAGATGTGCCAAACCAACAAACAGTCAATTAGGAATTCACAATTAGAAATATCCTGAAAACAATTCATGGGCACCTTTGTATGGAAGCACGCCATTCGTCCCATCAAGTTCACACTGACCGTCCAAAGAGGGTCTCCATCCAGACCCACCCCATCTCTGCATTTTCCCTGGCTAATCCACCTAGCCTGCATATCCCTGGACACTATGGGCAATTTACGTGGCCAGACCACCTAAGCTGTACATCTTTGCGTTGTGGGAGGAAACCTGAACACCCGGAGGAAACCCATGCAAACACAGTGAGAACATGCATACTCCACACAGACAGTCACCCGAGGTTGGAATCGAACCCAGTTCCCTGGTGCTGTGAGGCAGCAGTGCTAACCACTGAACCACTGTGCTGCCCAAATGTGTAACTAGAGGTCTTCAAATGGATTTGCTCCTCCAAACACACAAGTTTTTTTCTCAGAGAGACTATTCTTTGTGAGAGTTCGTCTCCATGTGTAACTAAACAATGATGATCTGCTGTGGGACCTACCCACAAACACATGTGCCTGGAAGGGAAACCCAGTAAAACTTGGAAATGCCAGACTGATTACATTTTGTCCTGTATACCTTATTGTGGCCTCCTGTTTGGACCAGTGCCGTCATTTCCCAATGTTCACTGTTTTCTTTTCACTGTTTTCCCTACCACTCTCCCAGATGGCTTGGCTGTCTGGAAGGCTCGTGGTAACTTGACACCTTCAGTTTGCAGCTTCATTTGGATATACTCCAGATCTCCTGACCACCAGGCTTTCCCGAGAGTGCCTTTCCCCAACGTTTGGATTTTCCTGATACTCAATACTATGGACACATTGTCCACTTCACATTCGTTATGAGCTGAGGTTAAAAATCCAATCTGCTTCACTCATTAATTCCAGTCATGCATTCCACAGCCTCCCAAGGGAGAGGTGATGACCCTAGTGATGTGATTGATGGATAGTTAATCCAGAGACCCAGGTAATGTTCTGGTGAACTGGGTTTGAATCTTGCCACGGCAAATGGTGTCATTTGAATCTAATGAAAATCTGCAGTTAAAAGTCTTAATGATGACCATTGTTGGAAAACCTATCTGGTTCACTAATGTACTTTAGAGAAGGAAACAGTGACACCAGACCCACAGCAATGTGGTTGACTCTTAATCCCCTTCAGGGATATGAGGGATGGGCAATAAATGCTGACCTGGTCACTGATGTCCATGTCATAGAGTCATAGAGATGTACAGCATGGAAACAGACCCTTCGGTCCAACCCATCCAGGCCGACCAGATATCCCAACCCAAACTAGTCCCACCTGCCAGCACCCGGCCCATATCCCTCCAAACCCTTCCTATTCATATACCCATCCAAATGCCTCTTAAATGTTGCAATTGTACCAGTCTCCACCACATCCTCTGACAGCTCATTCCATACATGTACCACCCTCTGTGTGAAAAAGTTGCCTCTTAGGTCTCTTTTATATCTTTCCCCTCTCACCCTAAACCTATGCCCTCTAGTTCTGAACTCCCCGACCCCAGGGAAAAGACTTTGTCTATTTATCCTATCCATGCCCCTCATAATTTTGTAAACCTCTATAAGGTCACCCCTCAGCCTCCGATGCTCCATGGAAAACAGCCCCAGCTTGTTCAGCCTCTCCCTGAAGCTCAGATCCTCTAACCCTGGCAACATTCTTGTCAATCATTTCTGAACCCTTTCAAGTTTCACAACTTTCCGATAGGAAGGAGACCAGAATTGCACGCAATATTCCAAACGTGGCCTAACCAATGTCCTGTACAGCTGCAACATGACCTCCCAACTCCTGTACTCAATACTCTGACCAATAAAGGAACGCATACCAAACACCTTCTTCACTATCCTATCTATCCGCGACTCCACTTTCAAGGCATTGGCCCATCTGGTCCAGATCCTGTTGTAATCTGAGGTAACCCTCTTCGCTGTCCACTACACCTCCAATTTTGATGTCATCTGCAAACTTACTAACTGTACCTCTTATGCTGTTATGTCCCATGAATGAATTTAAAACCAGCTTCTCAGTTCCACTGTGGGGCTCCTGCTATCAAATTGTTCACATTTAGAAAGTCCAGGCAACAGAGAAAGAGATCATTTGGCCCATCTGCTGTGTGTCAACGCTTCACATAAGTATTCTCCCAGTTCCCGTCATCTCACCCTGCCAGCATACCATTCTGTGCCTTTTGTGTTTAACCAACTTCCCCTTAAATGGTGACTTTAGAAGCTGGAGCTTAACTTTAGGATAATGGGCTGGGGCCATTTACAGTTGGCAAAAGTAGGAATGTTTTCCCTCCAGGTAGGGGTGGGGGGGGGGGGGGGGAGAGGTTTGGAGAGGTGGGGTGGGGGGGAGGGGGTACAGGGGAGGAGGTTAAATCTTTGGAATTCTCTATCCTAGAGAGCCTCTGAGCACATGCAGGCAGCACATTTCTGGAAACCAGTGTATCAAGGGAATAATATGGGAAAGTGACATCGAGGAGTTGCCCAGTCTTAATCTAGAATGGTAGGACTGAATGGCTTACTCATGTTCCTGTATTCCTAAATCAGTACCCCATTGTCAGAGATGCTGAATTGCTGGGAAGAAGGAACCACTTGGCACGATTGGTTAGAATGGGTGCTTAATCATGTCAGTCCATTGGTTTGCTGCTTGTCTTTGGGAAGATGAAAGATGGGGTTCCGAACTCCTTATGGCTGAGGTCGCTCTCAGGGATACCCTCGCCTGCTAGCCCCTTCTCGTGTGAAGTGGCAGCACTACTGCTCCACATGAAGAGAGAGAAACTCTGGAAGTCTCTGCTTTCTATCTCCTCAAGTCCCATCTCTCCATCACATTAAACATCTTCCATTAAATCTCCTTTCTTTGAATGCAACCAACCACAGATTCAAGTGTTATTTAATTTTTATGTGGGCTTATGCCAGGACATCAGGATGGAGTGACAGTGATAAATGTTCATGATTATTTACCTAGGCAGGATTATTATCTATGAATTGCTATTGTTCTCAGATCATGGTTTCAAATCCCACCAATGCAGATGGTGAAATTCAAAGATCCTTAAAACTGAGAATTAAAAGGTTATTGTAATGTCAACTCTGGAACTATTGTTGAGTGTTGTACAAAAAACCCATCTGGTTTCTCTAATGTCCTCTAAGGAGGGAAATCTGCTGTCCTTACTTGTCTGGTACACACGTGACTCCAGACCCACAGCAATGTGGGTGATTCTTAATTGTCCTCTGGGTAATTAGGGATGGGCAATAAATGCTGGCTTAGCCAGCAACATCCACATTCCACAAATGAAAAAGAAAAGGCTGGAATTTAAATAAAATTTTATGGCAAGATTTATTATCAAAATATCTGTATGTTAGTACAACGGATGGAGAAGTTTTGGAAATGCAGTACTCTAACTGAGTGGCTTGAGAACAACCTGTGGCTTGTTCACTAGGGGAGGCATGGTGGCTCACTGGTTAGACCCAGATTTGATTCCACCCTCGGTGTCTCTCTGTGTGGAGATTGCACATTCTCCCTATGTCTGCATGGACTTGCTATGAGTTCCTCCCACAGTCCAAAGACATGCAGGTTAGGGTGGATTGGCCATGGGAAATTTCCCCATAGTGTCCATGGATGTGCAGGCTAGGTGGGTTAGCCATGGGAAATACAGGGTTACAGGGTGGGTATGGATGGGACCATTTTTGGAGGGTTGGTGTAGACTCAATGGGCTGAATGGCCTGCTTCCACACTCTAGGGATTGTATGATATTTTGTCTTCAGCCTGAAAGAAAGAGTCCATGCACTCCATCATCAAACATACCTCTTTATCTGACCCAGATCGAATATGTTGTGGGTATGGTATTGTGTCAATGCTGTTAATCACACTCTGCTATAATCGCACAAGATGGGCCTTTCATGTAACTTTTGTTTCTAGCAACAGTGTGTGCCCGAGCCAGCTCAATCCCTGGAGTGAGAGTATGTGCCCTTGGACTACATCGTGGAAGCCAGCACCATGCAGTCCATGGGCATATACACTTGCCTCAAGGCTTTGTTCATCACTTGTACCACCTCGCAGCACGGATGGAGCCACATAGTGCACTGACATCTCAGAGATCCCACAAGACCAACTGATAGCACTTCTCTCCTCTTTCTACAGGGCTTCATAGGCCCACGAGGGTTAATTGGTCTTCCAGGAGCAGACGGAAAGCAAGTAAGTCTTTATTTTTCTCCACTTTTTCAGTGTATTTGTCTCGTGTTCTCCAAATGAAAGGGATAACTGGTAGGAAGCAGCATTAATGTTGAATGTTTCTCGTGACATTTCCACAGAAAAAACTGCCTGTAATATTTCTGTGGTTGCTCTGCCATTGCTTTGACCAGTTTTAGCCGTGCAACGTGCCTTTCCCTATCATTTGGATTCTCACTCGGGTATTTGCTGTGTCCCCGGTGCTGACTGTCAGTGGCAATTCCAGGAAACAAGGGCCGCAACTCAGTCTTCCTCATATTTGATTATGACTAGAACTGCCTGGATTTCCATTGCCTGAATCAGCCCTCATTACACCGCCGCATTGATGCCATTTTGCTTCCAAAGTTCAATACTCCCACACACCCCAGGCTGCACTCCGTAATCTTGAGGTCATCCAAAGTTATGTTCTCTTGATTAACATCAGGTCTACTCCTCTATTAGCTCTGCTTGCTGTTTGCCACTGGCTCCCATGAAGCAGTGCTTCCAGTTTAACATCCTCATCCTCGTTTTCAAAGGCTGGGGTGGGGGGGTGGGGGGGGGGTGAGGGAAGTGATGGCCTAGTGTTCTGGGGACCTCAGTTGAAATCCCATCATGACAGCTGGTGGAATTTGAACTCAATAAAAATCTGGGATTAAGAGTCATAGAATTGTACAACACAGGAACTGACCCTTTGGTCCAACTTGTCCATGCCAACTAATTATCCTAAACTATCCAGCATTTGGCCCATATCATTCTAAATCCTATCCATACATCCATCCTGATGCCTTTTAACTGTTGTAATTATACCAGCCTCCACCACTTCCTCTGGCAGCTCATTCCATACACACACCACCCTCTGTGTGAAAAAGTTATCGCTCAGGTCCCTTTTAAATCTTTCCCCTCTGATGACCCTGAATCCATTGTCAATTGTTGTAAAAACCCATCTGGTTCATAAAACCCCTTCAGGGTAGCAATCTGCCATCCCAACACAGTCTAATCTACATGTGACTCCAGACCCACAGCAAAGTAGATGACTCTTAACTGCTCCTCGGGCAATTAGGGATGGGCAATAAATGCTGGCCCGGCCAGTGATGCCCTCATCCTGTGAATGAATAAAGCAAATTCAAAATCTTGTCCTCTGAGATAATACTTTTTCTTTATCTCTGTCCTGTGATCTCTTTCGCCGATGACTGTAGAATGTTCAGCACCATTCACAATTCCTCAGATACTGAAGCACTCTGTGTCCAATTGCAATAAGATCTGGACAGTATTCAGGCTTGGGCTAACAAGTGGCAAGTAACATTCATGCCACGCAAATGCCAGGCAATGACCATCACCAATAAGAGACAATCTTACTACCATCCCTTGACATTCAATGGTGTTACCATTGCTGAATCCCCCATTATCAATTACCATTGACCAGCAACTTAGTTGGACTCACCACATAAACATAGTGACTAGGAGAGCAGGTCAGAGGCTAGGAATCCTGCAGAAGTAGCACACCTCCTGACTCCCCAAAGCCTTCTATCATCAGGAGTGGGATGGAATACCACCAACTTGCCTGGACCTCCAACAACACTCAAGAAGCTTGACACCATGCATTTTGGGAAAGCAAATCTTAGCAGGACTTATACACTTAATGGTAAGGTCCTAGGGAGTGTTGCTGAACAAAGAGACCTTGGAGTGCAGATTCATAGCTCCTTGAAAGTGGAGTCACAGATAAATAGGTTAGTGAAGGCAGCGTTTGGTATGCGTTCCTTTATTGGTCAGAGTACTGAGTACAGGAGTTGGGAGGTCATGTTGTGGCTGTACAGGACATTGGTTAGGCCACTGTTGGAATATTGCGTGCAGTTCTGGTCTCCTTCCCATCGGAAAGATGTTGTGAAACTTGAAAGGGTTCAGAAATGATTTACAAGGATATTGCCAGGGTTGGAGGATTTGAGCTATAGGGAGAGGCTGAACAGACTGAGGTTGATTTCCCTGGAGCGTCGGAGGCTGAGGGGTGACCTTATAGAGGTTTACAAAATTATGAGGGACATGGATACGGTAACTAGGCAAAGTCCTTTCCTTGGGGCCGGGGAGCCCAGAACTAGAGGGCATAGGTTTAGGGGGAGAGGAAAAAGATAATAAAGAGACCCACGGGGCAATGTTTTCATACAGAGGGTGGTACGTGTATGGAATGAGCTGCCAGAGGAAGTGGTGGAGGCTGGTACAATTGCAACATTTAAGAGGCATTTGGATAGGTATGTGAATAGGAAGAGTTTGGAGGGATATGGGCCGGGTGCTGGCAGGTGGGACTAGTTTGGATTGAGATATCTGGTCGGCCTGGATGGGTTGGACCGAAGGGTCTGTTTCCATGCTGTACATCTCTATGATTCTATGACAATGCAACCCATTTGATTTAGACCACATCCACAAGCATTCACTCCCTCCAGCACGGACGCTCAGTAGCAGCAGTGTGTATGACCTACAAGATGCACTGCAGAAATTCACCAACGATTCTCAAACAGCATGTTCTAAACCCACGCCCACTTCCATTTAGAAGGGCAAGGGCAGTAGATACATGGGAACACCACCACCTTCAAGTTCCCCTCCAAGCCACTCACCATCCTGACTTGGAAATATATCACTGTTCCTTCACTGTTGCTGGGTCAAAATTCTAGAACTGCCTCCCTAAGGGCATTATGGGTCAACCCACAGCAGGTGGACTACAGCGGTTCAAGAAGGCAGCTCACCCCCACCTTCTCAAGGGACAATGAGGGACGGCCAATAAATGCAGACTTCGCCAGTGACACCCATGTTCCACAAATGAATAAAAAAATAGGCCAGCCCTTTATTTTAAATGAGATTCTCCCAAAAGAGGAAACATTCTTTCCATATCCACCTGGTCAGATCTTCTTTGGGTCTTATATGTTTCAACTAAGTCACCTTTAACTCTTCTTAACGCCTGACGATACAAGCCTAGCCTGTCTAGCCTTTCTTCATAAGGTATTCTCATTCTAGGTATTCTCTGAACTGCTTCCAACTCATTAACATCTCTCAGTAAATACGGTGATCAGACTCCAGATGTGGTCTTACCAATACCCTGTATAACTGAGGCATAACGCTTGCAATCAATCCCCCTCATAATTGAGCAAAAGGTTTTATTAGCTTTCCTGATTACTTGCTGTACCTGCACACTAACCTGTGATTTGTGCAAGACAATTTCAGAGCATTTCCATCATTTCCAAGTTTTTCCGATTTCTCTCTGGGCTGCATCCACTCAGAAACTAAAATTCATCCCCTGCATTTTTTTTAGCGATTTACTGCTGAGAAATGATCCATGTGTATTAAAAAATGCATCTGCTAATAAAATACAATGAAGCAGCGTTTTAGACATATTGCTCTCATTTTCCTTAAGTTGTAAATGTTTCAACAGCCACATTTATGGGATAAGTATAAATTGTATAATGTTAGTTGCTCAGCTTTCAATTTAGTGATTAAAAAAAAATCCCAATCCTTATCTTTTTTTTGGCTGGACTTTAAAGAAGAAAATTTGCATCTCATTAATACATTAATCTCTAATGAAGAAATGCAAGTGAGATGTCAGCATATTTTTATCAACTTAATTTATGTCTTCTGAACCACCTCTAACTGAACTGGGGGCCTTTAACAAAGGTTTAAGTGTGGATGCGGGATAACCACACACATGCGTCAAGATCTCAATGACTGCACCTTGTATAAGCGATTGTGCATGTTGATTCCTCTTCAATATAGCTTAGACAGTAATAGAAGTTTTTAAGATGTAATACACGGAGCTACAGAACTGGGACTACATGGTGGCACATTGAATAGCACTGCTGCCTCACAGTACCAGGGACCAGGGTTCGATTCCAGCCCTTGGGTCATTGTGTGGAGTTTGCATGTTCTCCTGTGTCTGCGTGGGTTTCCTCTGGGTGCTCCAGTTTCCTCCCATAGTCGAAAGATGTGCAGGTTAGGTAGATTGCCATGCTAAATTGCCCATAGTGTCCATGAATGTGTAGACTAGGTGAGTCAACCATGGGGAATGCAGAGTTACAGGGATAGATTGGGGGGGTGGTGGTGTAGGTCTCGGTGGGATGCTCTTTGGTGTAGATTCAGTGGGCTGAATGACCTCTTTTCACACTGTAGGGATTCTATAATTCTTCCATGGAAATTGTTGCCCAATTCAAAACTGGGATTAGTGTTCCAGGAGGGTTTTGGTGAGTGAGTACTGGTCTGAGTTACAAGACGAGGCTTAGTGTATTAATCCTTAGGCCTCCAGAAAATCCCATTCCAGACAGGGTGGAAAATTGTGAGATGTAGATGATAAACACAGTCTCCTGACAGCAAGAATCCAAACATCAGAAAAGGGAGGAGGTCTGTGACTAGTGAGGCCTACACTTCCCAGGATGGGGTGACCATGTGTCCTGAATTTTAAGGGATTCGCCCATAATTTGGCTACTTTAGTTCCATGGACACCCAATCATCCTCATAGCTCAGACAGCAAGTGGGAGGCTGAGCCTGGGAGGCTCCCTGTGCCTCTGCAATCTTTTGTGAGCATGTGTGTTGTTGCTAATGGTCACTGGGGAAGTTGTGTCACTCACCTGCGTCCATTTTTATAATTCTACCTGGCCATCCCTGTTTCCTAGTTGAGGAATTCCTGATCTTGATTTATAAGGAGCTGGGTACTGCACCTTGCTGGTTGGACCTCCCTTGAGGTGAAGAACTAACATTTTGAAAGTGGGTAGAGTAGCTAGGGCCTCCACTTGCTCACTTAAAACTGCCGCTCATTCCCAGATACATCATTTGGATCAGACTTATCAACATTGGAGTTAGCTTTGCTTGCTGCCTGATGGTCAGTCATGGTGTGTTACTCACTGTATTGAGTGAGCACAAAGAGATGTCCTTAATCAAGGCTTAGAGCAGGCTTTAGGCCTTGTCCATCTGGGTCCTAATGCCTGCTACCTCCACCATGTTTATCTTAACATAAGTACAGAATGGCAACAACAAGAAAGTTAAATTATTATATCTCCAGAGCGAGGTGCTAGTTGAAGGGGGAAAGTGTCGCTCCTGTCCCCACACATCACCTCAGCCAGTGCTGGAATGCCTCTCAAGAAATTCCCTTTCCCGGCCTCTATCTGATCTCCGAATTCCCATTGCTAAGATTCCTGATCCCCCAAGTTCCAGATTCCCTGAATCGATGATCCAATACCATCTACGGAATAAGCCCTCCCCTGATCTACCCCTTGACATCCAGAGTCCAGAAATCAGCCCCTACATACCCTAACCAGCAAGGGCAGTAATTCCACCACCAGCCCCTAACCCCATCCCTCCCCTCAGCCAAAAGCCTTGAAGTATGGTTACCGCAGGCACCCTTTGCCCCCATCTTAAACTCTCTGCACACTTCATTGTCCTTCTCCTACATCAACATCTTTGTTCTCTGAGGTTCCTTATGATTCCATTTGGGCATAGACGTGCACAAATTCCCTGGAGACCCCAGCAGGAGATCCTTTGATTCCTTCACATTTGCTTGATAGTATTTTGATACACTGTTTGGAGCCAGCATCCCATCGAGAAAGCAAGGACAACCTGGGACAGATCTCTTTATGCCTCTCACTGGCCGGTTACTTAATGGATCAGGTGGACTTAGTTAGGACAGAGACAGCGAACAGCAAGATCCTTCTTTCCTTCGAAAAGCATCACTTAATTCTTCCCCAGTAAAATTGTCTCTAGCAACTGAGCTGGAAGTTGATTGCATTTCCCAACTCAGGAAAACAAGCCATGTTCCCAGAAGAGTGAAATATACGTGCTGCTGCTTGGAAGACAGGTTATATCAGAACAAGAAAGACTTATGGTCCTGAAGCAGGTCATTTGGCCCAACCAGTCCATCTGGTGTTTATGCATCACTTGAGCCTCATTCCGTCTCCTTACCCAAATTTGCCACCCTTCCCCTAAATTCCCCCCTCCCTCACCTACCTGCCCTAGCTTCCCTTTAACTGTATTTTCAAAATTGACTGCAGCCACTCCCAGACAAAACACTTCTCACTGCATCTTCCTCGATATACGTGACAAAAAAAGTCATTCATTCATTTATTTATTCATTCATTCATTCAGTGATAGCAGATTCTCATCCACACCTCACCACTCTCTGGATGAAGAAGTTTCATCTGATTTCAATACTGGATTTCTTGATTATCTAATACTGACAGCTTGTCATTATTCCCTTCCTCTCAAGGGGAAATACTCCCTGTGTCCACTCAATCAGAACCTTAGATCACTTTAAATAGGTCACCTCATCAACTTTCTTTGCTGAGATGAGTACTAACCTGTCAATCCGTTCCTGATTTGGAAGCCCACACATATCTGATATCATCCTTCAAAATCAGCTCCACATCTTCCTCTTTAGTGTCTCAGGATCTGTTTTATACTTATGGGAACCAGAACTGTATGTACTACTCTGTGTGAAGTCTAACCAAGGTGTTTGATGCAAGTTTAGCTCAACTTCTCCCCTTTTCAGTTCTGTTCCTCTAGAAAAAATAAAAAATGCAATGGTCGTTAATCTGTGATATAGCCTTTGGTGAATCAATATATTTGTACTGTGAGCTTCCTGTACACCATCTGAAGCCAGAACTTCCAAGTAACAAGTGCCTGTCATTTATTTCCTGCCAAGATGCACTATCTTCGATTTATATGTTTGGAATTTTATTTGCCAATTATTTGCCTAATCTGAAAGCTTAACAATATCCTCCAGTAAATTGCTGCAGTCCACCTCAGTATTGATAATCCCCACTAAAATTAACTGCAATATTAGAAATTTTACTTTTGATTCCAGAGTCCAAATCATCCAAATCATCGATGTGAATAAAAAGGCGTTGCGCACGTTTGTCTTCATTGCTCAGTCCTTTAAGTTTAGGAGTTGGGAAGTCTAAGGTTGTACAGGACATTGATGAGGGCTCTCCTGGAGCACTGTGTCCAGTTCTGATCACCCTGTTATTGGAAGGATATTTTTAAGGTGGAGAGGGTTCAGAAGAGACTTACCAGGATGTTGCTGGATACGGAAGGTTTCAGTATAAAGAAAGGCTGGATAGGCAGGGACATTTTTCACTGGAGTGTAGGAGGTTGAGGGGTATAAATCTTTATAGAGATTTATAAAATCATTAGGGGTATAGGGCGAATGGCAGGTGTCTTTTCCCTAGTGGGGAGAGATTTCAAGATTGGGGGCATATTTTCAAGGTGAGAAGAGAGAGATTTAAAAAAGACACGCGGGGCAATCTTTTACACAGGGAGTAGTTTGCCTGTGAAATAAACTTCCTGAGAAAGTGGTAGATGCGGGCACTGTTGCAACATTGAAAAGTTTGGATAAGTATATGAATTTGAAAGGTTTGCAGGGATATAGGCCAGGAGCAGGAGGTGGGACTAGTTTAGTTTGGGATTATGGTTTGCATGGACTGGTTGGATCGAAGGGTCTGTTTCTGTACTGTATGGCTCTATAATAGTGCCGAACAGGAGCTTTAATGTGGGCTGAATGGTCTCCTCCTCTTCTCACAAGCACTTAATCTGTAACTGATCTAAAAACATGCAACTGATTTCAAAGTTTTACTTCACTTCAAGAGACAGTTTACAGTTATACAAGCATGCACGTCAGTGAAGGACGTTTTGAATTGGTGCACCAAGGGGATCAACGAGACAGCACAGTTTGGACAGTTTCCAAGTTCTTGTCCTTGTGGAAGCATAACTCGTCTTTATTGCTCTTAAGGAGTGTACATCTGGCGACTGTTACATTTGACATTCTAGGATGCTGGAAAGATAAATTAAGAAATTCTTTTGGATCAGTGAAAGGTTCTTAAATATGATACCAACATTTTACTGGTGTTATTACAGACATGGTATAATCATATTTTATCCAGTCCTCATGGTTTAAAATGACATTTCTCATTGAAGCATATGTTTGTCACTTAACTCATCATCTATACATTATGGCTATGGTGATAATGTCCTATACACTTCACAGACTGTGATGGGTTTGGGTTAATATTAGTGTCTGTGCTGTTGCACTGTAGAACAACCTGTTATTGGTAGTTTATTAATCAACTTATTCAGAAGTATTACTGCACACCTCTGTGGCTGGTGAGTTTTGAACCTGGAGCCTTCAGGTGCAGAGGAACGGATACTGCCACTGTGCAACAAGAGCCCAAATTGAGCTGTCATTACTGCCTTCAGTGCTGCATCTTTTGCAGATTATTCTGATGAAATTGTTGTAATGAATTTGCACATATTTTGCAGTGCATTTCAGTTAAGGAACGTTTCCCAAGATATTAGCATTCCTTCACGTGAGATTCCCAGTTTTAGCTGTTCGACAATTGGTGACCAAGCCTTCTGTCACCCTGCAACGTTTGCCTCTTTAACTTACAATCCTCCATTTAGAAACTTGTCAAAACTAACGTTATCGCTCCTTCTGTGGCACAGTATCATAATTTGTTTTGGATTGATGTGAAGACATAAGTTGAGATGTTTCATTGCACTAAAGACAACGGAAGTTGTTACTAAACATGATTTGCAGCTTTTGGTTGGGACAATAGTGGATTTTTAATATCTGTTTCGAAAGTAGTCAATGCCACAAGTTGTTGGAAAATCTAATCTACGAATCTGATCATAGAGCGCACTCTGCCTGTGATGTCCTGCAATGCTGTCAGATCTATCCAGAGAAAAATGAAAGCAGATGCCTGTCTATGACACTTTGTAACCTTGTGATAATAACCTTTTCACATTTTCAAGTTATGCTGAATAAACTTTACTACTTTGCATTGGTCTAATGTGCATCTTTTCTTCCTTAATTTTACAGGGAATACCAGGAGAAGCAGGGAAGAGGGGCAAGATGGGTAGGCCGGTAAAGATTTTCTCCATTTTTCTCAGCTGTTTGATCTGAAATGCTAGATTTAAATAAAATTGAAACAAAATTTGTAGAAGACTTTGAGAAGTAAAGGAGGAAAGGGAGAGTTTATTGTGCAGTATCCATTTGTAATTTATTTATTTTCAAATTGATGATGCATTGAAAGAAGAGTGTAGAATGTGGGACTTAGGTCCAGGAATGGGCCATTTGGCTTCTTCAGAATGCTGCACCATTCAATAAGATAATGGTTTTAGTCCCAGCTCTATTTTCTTATCTATATCTCCCTTGTCAGTCAAATATTTGTCTAACACAGCCTTGAATAAATTAAATGACCCAATCTCTATTATTTTCTCAGGAAGAGAATTCCATGGTTTTATCACCTTCTGATGGAAAAGCATTTCCTCCTATTGTCATCTTAAAGATGAGCCTCTTATCATAAGACTGTGCTCCCTGGTTCTAGTCTCTCTTACAAGAGGCAACAAACTCTCAGCATCCACTCTGTCCCCTTTGTTCATAAAGTTCATAAGATATAGAAGCAAAATTAGGCCATTTGGCCCATTGAGTCTGATCCACCATTCGATCCTGGCCTATATGCTCCTCACCCCCATTTTCCTGCCTTCTGCCTTCAACCCATTGCCAATAAAAAATCTGTCTAACTCCTCCTTAAATTTACTCACTATGGAATCCAATCAGACCATCAGTCAGACTATCTCTCATTCCTCCAAAGGTAAATGAGTAAAGATCCAACCGTTTCAACCTGTCTTCATAATTTTTAAGTTATTTTACAGGCTGTGGCCGTTAACGCTTACAGTTGCCCATTCCTAATGGTCCCTTGAGAAAATGATGGCAAGCCACCTTCTGGAACTGCTGAAATCCATGTAGTGTGGGTAAAACCCCACTGGTATTTGAGAGTGTGGGAATGACCCATTGATTAAGAAAGAGCAGCAATGTTGATTTGATTTGATTTATTATTACCACATGTAGTGTGATATAGTGAAAGGTATTGTTGGGTGTGCTAGCCAGAAAAATCATACCTTACATAAGTACATCAGAGTAATAAAGCAGAATGCAGAATATAGTGTTACAGCTACAGAGAAGGGGCAGAGAAAGATCAGCTCGAATATATCAGAGATCTGTTCACAAGTACGATAACAGCAGGGAAGAAGCTGTTCTTGAATCTGTCGGTACATGTTTTCAAACTTTCGTATCTTCTGCCTGACACAAGAGGATGTAAGAGAGAATAACCGGGCTGGGAGGGGTCTTTAATGATGTTGGCTGCTTTCCTGAGGCAGTGAGAAGTATAGATGGAGACAATGGATGGGAGTCTGGTTTTTGTGATGGACTGGGATGGACTGGTTTCACAACTCTCTGTAATTTCATGTGGTCTTGGACATCAGAGGATGTTGGCTTGGAGGAAGACTTGTGATGGGTTCCAGTGGTTAAAGTCGCAGGTTTTGGAGGTGCTGTCTGTGGGGCCTTGGCTGATAGTTGCAATGTATCTTGTAGCTGGTACACACTGCTGTGACCGAGCCTCCCTGGTGGAGGGTGTGGGTAGTGGTTAAGACAGCAGCAGTGGGGGGTGATTCACTGAGCAGGTGGACTGCTCTAACCTGCGTATTGTGAGTGAGATACCCAATCAGGAGGCAATTGGAGAGTATCCCAGCACATTCCTAACTATCACACTTTGCAGTTTGCCTATTGTTAATTCCCACAGTGTAATCCTAAAACAAGATGCTGGGTATCGAAAGATGATGTAATTATAGCGCCAAGTTAATTACAATCTACACATGCGCTGACATTGACTGTGAGGTTGAATGATTCACTATTTTAATGAAGCAAAAATAAAATCAGCGGCTCATATCCACAGGAGCTGGAGATAGGCCGCTAGGAAACATTAGTGTGCACAGTGCAGTCTTTGTAACAGTATGAGTCCCAATAAGAAACAGACATCCTTATGAGCTACAACAGCAAAGCTGTGAAAAGACACACTTGCATTTGCAAATAAATGTTTTTCTTGGATGGGGCTGATGGCAGAATGAGAATCCAGCGTTTGGAATCCAATGAATGGATCAGAATTTTTGCATAATAGGAATGAAATGTTATACATCTGTGCATGAAGCTACAGAGAGAGGGAATGGAAGTTAAACATTGGGAGACTTTGTGCTTTGTTCAAGCGTCTGTTTGTACAGTTTCAAGCATTATGCAAAAAATACAACAATACTTAATCACACTAATGGTCACCGAACATTTGTTTGTGCAACGATATGGAGGGGGATTTCCTCACTCTCGCAGCTGGAGCTGCAGGCTGCTGCACCGTGATTCTAACCTACTATAAGCTGCTCCTGATTCGGGGTATGGCCATGGATTGTCATGTGATTGTTGATTAATGTGCCACGTGCAGTAAAGGCGTACCATGGACTAGTAGGTACACAAAACCTTGTGCTCCAGAACAGTCACATTGCAAATGTAACTTGGGCACAAAGGGATGGAGTTGAGAGTGTGTTGCTGGAAAAGTACAGCAGGTCAGGCAGCATCCGAGGAGCAGGAAGATCGACATTTTGGGCCGGAGCCCTTCTTGATTTTCCTGCTCCTCAGATGCTACCTGACCTGTTGTGCTTTTTTAGCAGCACACTCTCTACTCTGATCTCCAGCATTTGCAGGCCTCACTGTCTTCACAAAAGGATGGAGTCAACTTGGTGGTGATAGCAAACTGACAGGCATTGTCCACTGGGGAAGATAGCACGCAGAGTCTAGCTCACGCTTTTGCAACTTTTTGATGATTTCTGCAGAGTTTCCTTGTGCCTTCCATTGAAACATAGAAGATAGGAGCAGGAGGAGGCCGTTCAAACCTGCTCCACCATTCATCATGATCATGGCTAATCGTCCAACTCAATAGCCTAATCCTGCTTTCTCCCAACAACCTTTGATCCCATTCGCCCCAAGTGCTATATCTAGCTGCCTCTTGAATACATTCAATGTTTTGGCATCAACTACTTCCTGTGGTAATGAATTCCACAGGCTCTTTAAGTGAAAAAAATGCCTCCTCAACTCCATCCTAAATGGTCCACCCTAAATCCTCAGGTTGTAACCCGTTGGTTCTGGACGCACCCACCATCGGGTACATCCTCCCTGCATCTACCCTATCTGGTCCTGTTAGAATTTTATAAGTCTCTGAGATCCACCCGCGCCCCCTCGTTCATCTGAACTCCAGTGAAACCTATCCTAACCTTGTCATTCTCTCCTATGTCAGTTCCACCATCCCAGGAATCAGCCTGGTGAACCTTTGCTGTCCTCCCTCCAGAGTAAGAACATCCTTCTCAGAAAAGGAGACTCTTGGTCTGGTGAGTCATGCCGGATTGATGTGACCATGGAGGCTGTGCAAGTGAGAAGCTCATTCCAAACAAGTGCTATAATCTGAAGTAGGTCTTTGCAGTGTAGGGAGACCATCTACTTTAAGGTGAGGATTGATTCAAATGAACAAGCTTAAATGATTGTGGGGATGCAGGTTAACCTAGTTTAAGGACCCCACTTGGACTCCATAAAGCCGGGCATTAAAGGATAGAATTGGAATCGATTTTCACAAGCATTTATTTACAGTGTTATACATTGCAAACATGTACCTTTGAGCCCAGCTGATAGGTTTAGTTCTGTTCTTTCTTATATGGCATGAGCATTTTTAACATATGTTCAACCTGGTCAGAGACATCATTACATACCTCTGGAGAACATGGGATGTGAAGCTGGATCTCCTAGTTCAGAGGTAGTGACAATAACACTGCACCACAAGAGCCCTTATATGGGTCACAAGTTAATGGTCAGCACCTGCTCACAATTTAACGCAGTTAAAATACCACTACCGGGTGTGACTCAGGTTTTAAAAACTGTGATCTTTTAGCAGTACTTGATGTGATTCTGTCCTGATGGAGCTGTTATGATGCGTAGAAATCAGGTGAAAACTCCAGGCTCATTTGCAACGGGTACATTCCAATAGTACATGCAAATTATAAGTCTAGCTTTCTGCGTGCAAGTCCTCCAGTGGACCCAGCTACAGTGAAGGAGCAGTGATATTTCAAGTCAGTGACACCAAGTGAGTGACTTGGAGGATGCCTTGCAGATGGGGCTGCACCTATGACATGATGAAGGGTTTTGGAGATGCTGTCACAGGAGCATTGGCAAATTGCTGCAGTTATCGTATGGATGGATATACACTGCTGCACCACTGTACATAGGCCTGTGACATATGTACTCTGTCTAAGCCTAGGAATTCAGTTGAGCAGCTTTCAGCTATCAGAGCCTTGAGGCAGGCAGTAGCCGAGTGGTATTATCACCGGATTGTTAATCCAGAGACTCAGATAATGTTCTGGGGATCTGGGCTCAAAACCCACTATGGCAAATGGTGGAATTTGAACTCAGCAAAAATTTGGAATTAAGAGTCTAATGATGACCACGAATCCACTGTGATTGTCAGAAAATCCCATCTGGTTCACTAATGTGCTTTAGGGAAGAAAGCTGCCATCCTTACCTGGTCTGGTCTACATGTGACTCCAGACCCATAGCAATGGGGTCTGGGCATTAAGGATGAATAGTAAATGTTGACCTAGTCAGTAATGCCAACATTCCATGAACAGAAAAAAGTGGTCATGACATGCGAGAAAGATACCACCTGCCATGTTGGTACAGGAAATAGAAGCAGGTTTCCAAGGTGATGCTTGGACCATCCTTTATGGGCATGCCATTATTGCCATGCCTGACCTTCACCCCCCATGCTACATTATGATGTGATCTTTGGCTGTCAGCTGTGAATCTGAATAGTCCACCTGCTCCAATATAGAGGGAGCTTTGAATCTACACTCCGTTCCCCAAACCCACTTGAGTTTAGGACATGTAACTCTGCCCTATCTCTCTCCCACCCTCCAACTCCGGCACCTTTCAGTTTGACTTGGATCAAGAGTTCATCCGATTTATAAAATGGATCTGCAGTTCCCTGGAAGTGAGAGTGTGGGTGAGTAAACGAGATTTTAAGACTAAAGGCCATCAGTGTCTTGTGCTTTTTGGAGTAGAGAATAAAGAGATAATGATAAATTTGGTCCAAATACTTACTCTGTCAATAGTGTAATTAATATTAAGCAGACCAATCATATCAATCTGTGAATCTCACAGGCCAGACATAAGCATGTTTGTGTGATTAACAGATGGGTGCCCTCATTGACTAAGCTCTGGGATATCTGTTTTCTTTTGATGTATCCTTTTGATGAATCTCCCAAGTATTTTGGTAATGTCCAGGCAAATCAATGGAGGGACCTCTTAGAGTCATAGATTTGTACAGCACGGAAACAGACCCTTTGGTACAACTCATTGATGTTGACCAGATATCCTAAATTAATCTGGTCCCATTTGCCAGCATTTGGCCCATATTCTCCTAAACCCTTCCTATTCATATACCCATCCAGATGCCTTTTAAATGTTGTACCAGCCTCCACCACTTTGTCTGCCAGCTCCAAATTGTAACTACTGATGTTTTAAAACTATTCCCTTAATTTTTTTTTGATACATCAAGGGTCTGACTCTGAATTCTGCTGCCAATGCGGACAGTTTCACTGTATCCACTCTGTCCAGACCTCTGGTGATTTTGAACATCTCGATCAAATCTCAGTCTCCTCCAAGGAGAACAGGACAAACTTTCCCAATCCATCTGTGGAACTGTTTTTAACGTTTTGGAAATCTGTTTTCTTTTGTGTCAGAGTCAGTGTGATCTTCTTCGAATGTTAGAATAACAAAGCCAAATTACTTGCAAAAATAAACAATTCTGCTGCAGAGAGCCTTCCAAACCTTCCCTCCTCTGGTCTCCCATTTTGTGCCTTCAGTGCCTTTACCTCTTCACCGCCCTATTCTGAACATCACGTTAATTTGAATTCTTTGACATATTACAGCGTGTAAAGTGACTAATGGTGGTAATCTCTTTTAATTAATATCCTGCCTTTCTGTGCCCTTGTTGGATGGATACTTGTCTTCCACATGACCATTCCAGTGGGCACCATTTTCTTCATGATGGAGTGCAGTCAGACCAAGCACAAAGGAGGATGGTTGTGGTTGATGGAGATCAGTCAGCTCAGCTCCAGAGCATCTCTGCAGGAGTTCTTCAGGGTAGTATCCTTAGCCCAATTATCTTCAGCTGCTTCATCAATAACCTTCCGTCCATCATAGGGTCAGAAGTGTTTGCTGAAGATTGCGCAATGTTCGGTACCCGTTTCAATTCCGATGATATTCAGCACATCCTGGGCAACAGTCAAGCTTGGGCTGATAACTGATAAGAAGGTAATGTTTTATGCCACGCAAATGCCAGTACTGTCCTCAGTGTTCAATGGGCATTGCCGTCACTGAATTCCACCCCCTCCCAATCCCCCCAATATCAACATCCCACAGGTCCTATTGAAACAAAAACTGGTCCAGCCATTTAAGGCCATAAGACATATGAGCAGAAAATAAGCCATTCAGCCCATCGAGTCTGCTTCGCCATTCAATCAAGGCTGATAAGTTTCTTTTAACCCCATTCTCCTGCTTTCTCCCTGTTTCCTTTGATCCCCTTGACAATAAAGAACCTATCTGTCTCAGTCTTAAATATACTTAATGACCTGGCCTCCACAGCCTTCTGTGGCAGTGAATTCCAGAGATTCACCACCGTCTGGCTGAAGAGGTTTCTCCTCATCTCTGTTCTAAAGGGTCTTCCCTTTACTCTGTCTGTGCCCTTGGGTCCTAGTTTCTCTTGTTAAAGGAAACATCTTTCTAACATGCACATTGTCCAGGCCATTCAGTATTCTGTAAGTTTCAATTAGATCCCTCCCATATCCTTCTAAACACCATTGAGTGTATTCCAAGAGGTCTCAAACGTTCGTCATATGTTACACCTTTCATTCCTGGGATCATTCTTTTGGACACTGTAAACTCTATGGCCAGAGAAGCAAGTCAAAGGCTGGGAAACCTGGGATGATTAACTCACCTGCTGTCTCCCGTTCACCATCGACAAGGCACAAGACTGGTCAATGATGGAATATCTGCGCACACTGCTACCCCCCTCCTCGCTTGAATCCGTATAACTTCAATAGTGAAGAACACAACTCCATGCAGGACAAAGTGGCCTACTTGAATGACAGCCCATTTACCACCTTCACCATGGGCACCTTGGTACACAATGGTATCTGTGTATGCTACATACAAGATACACTGCAGCAACTCACCACTGCTCCTTTGACAACACCTTCCAAAGCCACAGAGTAAAAGTACAAAGCTATGACTAGCTTTTTAAGCTAATTAAAGGCTGGAAGTCGCACTGCTGAGTCTATTTTTGGTTTCCAGTTTTAAAAGGTTTCAAAGAGAGGGCACCTCCATTTTAAAGTCACAAGTACCTACCCTGTCTGTTACTGCTGCTTTCCAGCTGTGACATGGTTAGCTCACTTGGCTGGGAGACAGGGTTGAGATGTGGTTTGACACCGACAGCATGGGTTTGATTCCCTTGTCAGCTAAAGGCCTTACCTGACTCTCTGGTTAAACCAGGCGAAAATGAAGACTGCAGATGCCTGAGAGTCAGAGACAAAAAGTGTGGTGCTGGAAAAGCACAGGAGGTCAGGCAGCATCCGGGGAGCAGGAGAGTCGAAGTTTCTGGCGAAGAGCTCATGCCCGAATCGTTGATGCCCCTGCTCCTCGGATGCTGCCTGGCCTGCTGTGCTTTTCCAGCGCCACACCTTTCAACCCTCTGGTTAATTGCAATTAATTGTTTCTGTCTAAAGACAAAGCACAGGGTGAGGACTTGCTCTTCCTGCCCCCAAGCTTGGAGGAGACCACTAACTGACCCTTCTACTTCAGCAGGCTGCCAGGGTAGGTATCCACCCTCTGGTCAGCTCGAGCAAAGCTGCAGATGAGTGAGAGTTTCCAATGGAGTGCAAATTGCTGAGCCCTGATAATGGGGCATATTCTAAATTTGTCTGTAATGTTGGGATGTATCCTTAGATAAAATAGATCATTAGCAATTAATGTTAAGAGGGTTCATTCTGCTAGATATGCCTAGAAATTAGTGCAGCCAATAATTAATGGCAAGGGGTGGCTCAGTGGTTAGCACTGTTGCCTCACAGCACCAAGGACCCAGATTCGAATCCAACCACTGTCTGTGTGGAGTTTGCATGTTCTCCATGTGTCTGTGTGGGTTTCCTCCCACAGTCTAATGACATGCAGGTTAGGGTGGATTGGCAATGCTAAAGTGCCCATTATATCCAGGTTCGTACAAGCTAGGTGGGTTAGCTGTGATAAATACAGGGGTCAGCTAGGGGCCTCAGTCTGGGTGGGATGACTTTTGAAGGTCAGTGCAGAATGATGAGCTGAATGGCCTCTTTCTGCACAGAAGAAATTTTGTGATTAATATCTGACTAGCTACCATTGTCTTATGGCATTATTTTGC
Source organism: Chiloscyllium plagiosum (assembly GCF_004010195.1). Classification (NCBI taxonomy): domain Eukaryota; kingdom Metazoa; phylum Chordata; class Chondrichthyes; order Orectolobiformes; family Hemiscylliidae; genus Chiloscyllium; species Chiloscyllium plagiosum. The sequence continues at coordinate 42,269,971 of NC_057739.1, forward strand.
TGTTTGGACAGCTCTAAATTTTCCTAAATTATCCCTGGGATTAGCAATCCCTGTTAAAAATTGAATAAATGTCCACCTTAGCACTGATTTGGTCAGGAAGGGAGTGTCATATACTCTCAGTATCTCACATTCCTCTCACTGCACGTGAACTTGAACCGTGTAACGTTCAGGAATACCTATCAAACCCACAGCCCAAAACGAGCTCATCCACCTGATCATCCATATTGGGTCTGTTGGTTAACATAAGGACATACTTAGGCCATATGGCCCCAAATTCCTGCAATACCAACCAGTCAGCCCCGCTGGCAGTATTGTCACGCGGTGACAATATTTCAGTGCCGCCCTGTCTAGCCATTAACATCAGGTCATGGCTTATCTGAAGTGACCTTGACCCCACTTTCCCACCTGCCCCTCATAACTCAATTCCCTGATCAACCAAAGGTCTTACCAAACACACCCTTGAGTCTACTCAAAGACCCAATCTCCACTGTTCACTGGGAGAGAGAATTTCAATCAACAAGAGAAACAGTTCATCCTGATTATCTTTATTAGGAGACCCTGTGGTTTGATACTTCGTTCAAGATATTCCATGAGAAGGAAACATTCTCTCAGCAGTCATTCTTTCAAATTCCTGAAAAACTCCTTCAGTTAGGTGGAATGGCTAAATTGCCTACAAAGCTGAAAATGTGTTGCTGGAACAGCCCAGCAGGTCAGGCAGCATCCAGGGAACAGGAGAATCGACGTTTCGGGCATAAGTCCTTCTTCAGGCTAAATTGCCTACAAAGTCCAGGTATGTGCGGGCTGAGTGGGTTAGCCATGGGAAATGCAAGGATAGGATAGGGGAGTATGGTCTAGGTGGGCTGCTCTTTGGAGGGTCTGTGTGGACTCAATTGGCTGAATAGCCTGCTGTCACACTGTGGGGATTCTGTGATTCTTTAAATCTTTGATCGTCATAGGGAGGGTTTAGAGGGATATGGGCCAAATGCTGGCAAATGGGAGTAGATTAATGTAGGATATTTGGTTGACATGGACAGGTCGGAGTGAATGTTCTGTGCCCATGCAGTACTACACTGTGACACTATGACTCTATCCAGTACCATAGCTGGTCTGACTTCCCAACTCCAATTAGTACAGGCCCAACCTGTGCAACCTCACACAACAATCTCTTTATCCCAGGATACTGTCTCGTGAAGGAGCGATCACCTGCCAGCAGTGTCATTGATCCAAACATGCTGACTGTTTTCTGCAAGGAAAGAAGTATTACAGGAGTTGATAATTTAGCTGTTTAGGTTAGTTTACACAGAGTCACAGAATTGCTGCAGTGCAGAAAGAGGCTGTTTGGCCCATCGTGTCCTGCACCAGCTGTACAAACCAGCATGTGCCTTTCGATATACCTTGCAGACCTGCAAAGCTATAGAACTGTGCCACTCTCTTTTACACCCTCTAGGTGTGTCTTCAGTTGCTATTGTCTGGTTCGTTTCTTGATCACTGAAGTCAGGATTTCCATCCGACAGCCAAAGTCTTCATCGCGGTAGGGGCAGGAGGAGCAGGGCCTGTGTTTGTTGCGCATATAAGGAGTCTGGCCTCTTCTCCGAGTTCTGCTCGAGCCTTGGGTGAAGCGAATCCTATTTAGGAAATGATTGCCTCCTCTACAAAATCTGCTGCTTTGCTTTTTTTCCTCTTGCTTTTTGGAGTCACCGATGCTGACACTCCCGATCAGCCCCGATGGCAGTATTGTCACGCGGTAACAATGTTTCAGTGCCGCCCTGTCTAGCCATTGACATCAAACTTTGCAGAGTTGCTCAGGATCCTGCAGCCCTCCAGCGTCTCTCTCTTGATTGTTCATCTGTCAGGCTGAGGAGTGCAGAGGCCAGCTCTGGGGGCTCTCTAACCAAACACTACTGCAGCTTGAATGTATGACTTTTTGGTTTGTTACGTCTCATGCAGCCTTAATACTTTAGGCTATCAATAAAACTGTGATTAGCTGCTTAACTGTTATTATAGCTCGACAGGTTACGAGTGCCTTAACATTCTGCTGACATGAAGTTAAGTTGCAGTGGATTACAATATTTCATGTTATTGGTGGGTGATAAGTATATTCACTTACCATGGAAAAACTGTAAAGTGCTTTCACTCTTTGCACTCCAGAAATAATCCATTTGAAACTAAAAGCATTCCAAGTTAATAAATTTGCATATAAAAAAAATCTGATTGCTCCACAGTGCAGATAATTGTACATAGACCTTCTCTGTAATCATTTTTCAGAGGTTTTCAGAACCACAAGCTGGGTGGGGTTGATAAGGAGAAGCTGCTCATAAAAGGACCAGCAATGAGAGGGCTTGGATTTGAAGTGATCTGTAAAAGAAGCAAAAGCAAGGTGGGCAGAATTACTTTCACTCACTGGGTGTAGAATGCACTGCCTGGAGGCCAGTTCAATTGGTGCTTTCAAGCGGGGCATTGGATTGTTGTTTGGATAAAAACCATGTGTAAGGGTATGGGGGAGAAAGCAGCAGATTGGTGCCTGATGATGATGATGACACAGTGGGCCGAATGGCCTTTTTTGCCCTTCAGCACTTCTGTAATTCTGTGATGAACAACGACCTCCAAATTGTAATTTAGGCAGGAGACATAAAAGAGAATAGAAAGCTTGGTACTTTTTCGAATGACCTGAGGATGTCCCAAAGCTTTTTAGAGCTAATAAAGAAGCTTTGGAATAGGGGAGTAGGTTAGTGATGGTTTGCGATATCAACAGAGTGGGTTCAGTCCCCACTCTGGCTGGGGTCAACATGAATTTCTTAACCTTACCCTTCCCGGAGGTGTGGTGACCATTAGGTTAAACCTGTCACTAATTATCGTTCTGTAACGAGGGAGTGGAACTGTGGCAACTGCTGTTTCTTTTGGGGCATAATCACTCTTGGAATGGAGGTAATACAGCAGGCAGCGATGTGCTAATGGTTGGATAATCTGCTTCTGGTTAAGGGATAAATATTGGCAAGGAACTCTAGGTACCTCTGCTCTTCATTCAAAGAACGTTTTGGAATCTTGACTCCCGCAGCCCTTGTCCAGTGTTGGTCAGCATTTTACAGAGAATTTCTCTTCTATGTCACCAGTGCCAGGTTCTTCAGTAGTAACCGGTCTGGGTTCAAGGATCAGGTCTGCCATCTTATTGAGCTCAGTATTAAACAATGTGACCATTAGATTGACCCCTATCAGAGCCATGTTGTCATGCTGTCATTTTGAGCTGACAATAAGGCAGGAGCTCACAAGAGGTTGACTTTGATGAAAGGTTTTAATGAAATAAAATCAATACAATCAGGAACAATACTTTCTTTCTCCTTCGTATATTCGTTCAGTGGTACATTAGGCACAAGCAGTCTCACCTCAAATAAAACATTGGCAGAAGTTCTTTTGTTTTATCTGCACAAGAAGCATTTTCAAACAATCCTTGAATTTGTTTTAAAATTTGATAGTTGGCCAGGGAGAATTCAATCCTATTTTTGGATGAAAATAGCACAGAGGTGGAATTCTGCCAGGATTTTCCTGGACTCTCATTTCTTGGCAGCCGAGTGTTACTCTTTACTCCAATAGGCATATGTCACAGAGAAATCAATATAACAGGGAAAGAGTCGGAAAGACACCATGAAATGACTGAAATGGAAGGGAATGTTATTCACATTATTCATAGGAGTATTGCTAAAGAGATAAAAACTGGCATGATTATTTAATTTTGAGACAAAATAAACAGGGAATTAACAAATGAAAATTGTAAGACTATGAATAGCCTTTTATTCTCTGTTATGCTGATGTTTAAGCAGGAAATTTCCTTTGTGTCTTATAACTGGTACAAATGTCACTTGCCTTTTTGTTAGACCTAATGTGGATATTAAGTCCAAGTCTTGCTGCAGCCTATTGCTAAACTATTTATCCAGAGACTCCAGGCTCTGACCACCTGGGTTCAAATTTTGCCGTGGCAGATGGTAGAATTCGAATTCAATAAATGTCTAGAATTAAGAGTCTAATGATGGACATGAAACCATTGTTGATTGGAGGAAAAACCCATCTGGTTCACAAATGTCCTTCCTTCAGGGAAGGAAATTGTCATCTTTACCTGGTCTGGTCTACATGTGACTCCAGACCCATGACTGGATGTGGCAGGATTGCAGAGCTTCATGCTATTGATGTGAAGATAAGATTTCTTCTGCACAAGGACTGTGCGATGGTCACTCCTACCAATACTCTCACAGACAGATGCATCTTTGAGAGGCAGCTTGGTGAGAACTAGGTCAAGTATATTTTCCCTCATCACCTCCCACAGACCAAGTCTAGCAGCTGTGTCCTCTGGGCGCTGACTCCTCTGTGGTATGTGTTAATCAGCAGGAGGTTTCCTTCCCTCTTTGACCTAACACCATGGTACGTCATTGAGTTTGGAGTTAATGTTGAATATTCCAATGGAAACTCACTCCTGATATACAGGATTTACACAGCTGATATGCTGCCATCAGACAAATCCAGAGATGGTGATGGTGCTGCCTAGGATGTTGTGTGCAAGGACTAATTCCATGAATATGACCCTGTCAGGCTGTTGTTTGACTAGTCTGCGAGACAGATCTCCCAATTTTCACACCAGCTCCCAGACATTGATAAGATGGCTTTGCAGAATCAGCAGGGCTGTGTTGGCATTTCAGAAATTGCTAGAGAAACTCAGCAGGCTTGGCAACCTCTATGGAGAGTGAAAACAGAGTTAATGTTTTGAGTCTAGTCATCTGAACAGGAGTTCTGCTGGAAGGGTCACCCGAAACGTTAACTCTGCTTTCTCTCTGCAGATGCTACCAGCCAGACCTGCTGAGTTTCTCCACCTGTTTCTGTTTCAGATTTCCAGCATCTGCAGTTCTTTGTTTTATTTCTGTATTTGCAATTGTTGTTTCTGGTGCCCAGGTCAATGCCAGGTGGTGGACATGTTTTTTTTATTTGAAGCTTTTTAGCAAGTAAGACAACTGCACAGCTTGCTCACTATTTAAGTGCCAACCGTGTTGCTGTGGGTCTGAGTCACATATAGGCCAGACTAAGTAAGGATGGCAGATTTCCTTCCCTGAAGGAAATGAATAAACCTGGAAACATAGAAAATAGGAACAGTGGGCCATGGAACCACCAGATGATCATGGCTGATCATCCAGCTCATACAATCCACACAGTGTGGAAGCAGGCCATTCAGCCGATCGAGTCCACACCAACCCTCTGAAGAGCATCCTACCCAGACCAACCCCACCTCTGTAACTTGCATTTCCCATGGCTAACCCACCTAGCCTACACATTCCTGGACACAATTTAACCTGGCCAATCCACCTAACCTGCACACCTTTGAGCTGTGAGAGGAAACTGAAGGAAACCCACACGGACCGAGGGAGAACATGTAAACTCCATACAGGCTGAGGCTGGAATCAAACACAGATCCCTGGTACTGTGAGGCAGCAGTGCTAATCACTGCGCCACCATGCTGCTCTCAGTACTGTGTTCCCAATTTCTGTCCATACCCTTTGATTCTCTTAGCCCTGAGAACTATATCTAACTCCTTCAAAATATTCAATATTTCAGACTCACTCACTTTCTGTGGCACAGAATTCTACAGGCTTCTCACTCTCTGGCGTGAACTTTTTTCACCAATGGTTTCATCGTCGTCATAAGACATTTGATTTCAGATTTTTGTTAATTGAGTTCTAATTCCAGCATCTACTGTGAAGGGTTTCAAACCTGGATCCCCATAACATTACCCAGGTTACCAGAAGCTGTTAGCCCATGAGAGGAGAATAGCCTTTGGGACATAAGGTCCATCAGTCAAGGCTGACTACTCAAGGGTTTCAGTGATGAGAAGGTAGGTACCCAGTTATGGGGAGAAGGCAGATCCAGGATATGGCTTTCAGACGTACCTGTCCTACTGCATCAGTGCCCCTAATTTTTAAAAATGTTTTCATGGGGTATGGATGTCACTGGCAAGGCTGGCAATTATTGTCTAACTCCAGTTACGAGTCACCTCCATTGTTGTGTATCAAGAGTCGCATGTAGGCCACACTGGGTGAAGATGGCAGATTTTCTTCCCTAAAGGACATTAGTGAACCAGATGAGCTTTTCTGACAATTGGCAATGGCTCGTGGTCATCGTAAGCCACCTTTCTGGGCCACCACAGAGGAGGTGTCAAATTGAGGTCACAAATTGACCATTTAAGGGCCCTATTTGGTGACACATCAAGTCCCTGATGGAATGTCTCACTCAGCACTTAATTGCGGAGTTGGGAGAGAGGGATGAGTTTCTCACCAGAATCAGTGTTCCATTCTTTTCCCTTTTTGCCATCTCCGGGAGGGCAAAGCCATGCCCCGTATTTACCAACAGTAACTGTGATTTCTTACCTGATTTCTTCTCATAAGGTCATATAACCTAATCGGATAACACATAAGACCCTATAAAGACAACAAGCAAAATGAACGTCATCTACAAAATACCTTGCAAAAACTGTAACAAACACTACATTGAACAAACAGGCAGAAAGCTAGCCACCAGGGTACATGAACATCAACTAGCCACAAAAAGACACACTATCACTAGTATCCTTACATACAGATGAGGAAGATAACCACTTTGACAGGGAGAAAGTGAGGACTGCAGATGCCGGAGCTCAGAGTCGAGAGTGTAGTGCTGGAAAAGCGCAGCAGGTTAGGCAGCATCCGAGATGCAGGAGAATCGGGATGGAACATTGTTTCTTTCTTATTCAGTTGTGGGATGTGGGCATCGCTGGCTGGACCCAGCATTTATTGCCCATCCCTAGTTACCCCTTGAGAAGGGTGAGGTGCCTTCTTGAACCGCTGCAGTCAACCTGCTGTGGGTTAACCCACAATGCTCTTAGGGAGGGAATTTCAGGATTTTAACCCAGCAACACTGAAGGAATGTCGATATATTTCCAAGTCAGGATGGTGAATGGCTTGGAGGGGAACTTGCAGGGGGTGGTGTCCCCATGTATTTGCTGCCCTTGTCCTTCTAAATGGAAGTGGCCATGGGTTTGGAAGGTACTGTCTGAGGATCTTGGTGAACTTCTGTCTTGTAGATTGTATACACTGCTGCTACTGAGCATTGGTGATGGTGGGAGTGGATATAGTATCAGTCAAGCGAGCTGCTTTGTCCTGGATGGTGTCAAGCTTCTTGAGTGTTATTGGGGCTGCACCCATCCAGGCAAGTGGGTGTATTCCATTGCACTCCAGATTTTGGTCTTGGAAGAAGATTTTTTTCATATTGGATATAATTCTCCAAGTATGGTTTGGGTAACTAGGCACCATGCCTAACATTGGATGGTACTGTGAGTGCACTACTGTATCTTCAGCGATGTAAAGATGTTTTCACTTCATAGCTGTTTCATCAAATCTCTACGGTGTAGAATCAGGCCATTCGGCCCATCAAGTCTACACGACCCTCCAAATAGCATTCAACCCCAACCCTGCATTTCTCAAAGTCAATCCATCCAACCTGTGTATCTTTGGAATGTAGGAGGAAACTGGAGTAGCCAAAGGGAGCCCATGCAAACACTGGGAGAATGTGCAGACTTCACACAGAGAGTCACCCGAGGGGGTAATCAAACTCGGGTCCCTGCTGTGAGGCAGCAGTCGTAACCACTGAGCCGCCATGCCACCCCAAAACCATTTGTTACCTCGGTACCCTTAGACATCATCAAGGGTCAGAAAAACATGAAGTTAATGGAGTGTTCCTGCTCCTCCTGAAGACCCTGTCTTATGTGTTTCTCCACCTACATTGGTCACATCTTTGGTGGTGCCTTCAGCTGCATGCTCCCTACACTCTGGAATTGTGCATGCACCGGTACGTTGTTGTTGTTGTTACGGCAACCTGCTTTGGGTTCAATCACAACACATTATTGAGAAAAAGAAGAGGGCACTATGTCAATTGGCCACAGTCCGTGTCATCACAGAGCAGGGTCAACATTCACGCAGCCAAGTGGAAGAAAGGGCAAATGGAAAAATAGAGTCTAGGATCTTTTTCCCCAACATGGATACAGCCAATGAAAGCACAATGTAGCTAGGTCATCCTAAAATGGCTCCTGTGTCAGGTGTTGGTGATAAATTGAGGATAATGAGGGTGAGGCAAGATGTGGAGATTTGGAGCTCTCTATTCCCATCAGCAGTCACTTGGTCTTCCCGTATGCTCCTGCTGTTGCTTCTGCTCCGAAAAGCTCCACTCTGGAGATCCTGCCCACTCCTCACTGTCCCAACCTGCCTTCACACAGAGGGATTACAGCCTGAAGCATTTTGTGATCAAAATTGACTATGTCTGACCCTATGATGGGGGACAAGTCGTTAATGAAGCAACTTCAAGTGGTTTGGCATAGGGCATAACCTGAGGACCTCTTGCAGTGATGTTCTGGTTCGTAGATGACTGACGTCCAACAATCATAAACGTCTCTCTTTGTATCTTCAACCAGTGGACAGTTTTACCCCAATTCCTTTTAACTCCAGGTTTAGCTAAGGTTCCTTGATGGGATACCAAGTCAATGCAGTCTCGATGTCAATGGCAAGTCACTGTCACCACATTTCTGGAAATTAGCTTTTTTGTCCGTGTTTAGATCAGGCTGTAATGAAATTAGGAGCTGAATACTCGACATCTCCACCCACTCTTCTGCGATATAATATCCATCCTTTCATTGGTTAGATCTACTTGGTTGCTCTTATATCTTTCAGCGTGTGTATCTATTGTCCTGACAGAGTAGTCTCCTTAATGAGAGATAATAGTGAATGGATCCCACACAGCGACTCTCCTGGGTCACATGGTCCCCAGGCAGACTGCAAAGCCATTCTACAAGTGATGCAGGGGGAAGATGACTGACATCCCCAGCAACCTTGGGTCAACATTGATGCAGCCAAAGTGACCAGGACGTACATACCCTCAATGAATTGTTGTTCTGGAAGCTTCCCCTTGCTGTGTACTCGAGGTCCTCTGTCAAACTACCATCCTGTTAAAAAGACTGCAAAAACAGAAATCTGTCCCTTCAGCCAAGCGATGGGTCACCCATCCCAATACCTGCTTCACCATTCAGTAGAAATGGGAATTAGGAGAGATGTTTGATGTGTGTACATCAGCTATTTTAATCTGTTGTCTAAAATCTCAAACATTTCCAATGAGTCTAATAAAAACAAGTGGAGGTACAATTAGTCCAAACAACAGCTCAAAAAGCGCTTGGGGTGAATTGGTAACTGATGTCTCACTGTCTTGGAAAATATTGGCAAACTTTCATTTCAACCACGTAAAAGTGATAGCGAGACAAGGAAATGTGTCCCCCAAAACATTTGAGCTATCATTCCTGGGAACTACAATAGAAAGAAGACCTTGATTGGTGATTCACTTTGAGCTTGCTGCTGTCCAGACCATTCCACCCTCAGTGAGTTTTTAATACATGTATTTTCTTGACCAAACTGTTTGTTTGAACAAAATGAAAGCATTTGTGGCATTTCAATCTATATCAACAATGTCTTCTTAGCTTTCTAAAGCAGGAGGATTGTCAAAGGCAACTGTTTTATTTAACCTCCTTGTTCCTTCATGGGATGTGGGTGTAATTGGCGTTTGTAGTCTGTGAACTGAGTAGTTTTTTCGGCCATTTCAGAGTCGGCCACATTGCTGTGGGCCTAGAGTCGCACGTAGGCCAGACCATTAAGGATGGCAGATTTCCTCCCTAAAGATTTACAAGGATGTTGCCAGGGTTGGAGGGTTTGAGCTACAGGGAGAGGCTGTGAATAGGCTGGGGCTGTTTTCCCTGGAGCATCGCAGGCTGAGAGGTGACCTTATAGAGATTTATAAAATCATGAAGGGCATAGATAGGATAAATAGACTTCCTGGGATGGGGAAGTCCAGAATTATAGAGCATATGTTTAGGGTGAGAGGGGAACGATTTAGAAGGGACCTAAGGGGCAACGTTTTCACACAAAAGGTGGTACTGGTATGGAATGAGCTGCCAGAGGAAGTGGTGGAGGCTGGTACAATTACAACATTCAAAAGGCATTTTGATCCATATATGCGTAGGAACGGTTTAGAGGGATATGGGCCAAAGGCCTGCAAATGGGACTAGAATAATTTAGGATATCTGGTTGGTGTGGATGAGTTGGAAGGTCTGTTTCCATGCTGTGAAGGTGTATGACTCTATGACTCTAAGAAGATTAATGAAATCCATTCAGGTTTTGTAACAATCTGCTAATAGTCTCAGTGTAACCATCACTTGCTAATTGAAGGATGGCACTGCTGCCTCACAGCATCGTGTGTGTGTGTGCATGCTAAATTGCCCGTTGTATCTTGGCTAAGTTGGCTAGCCGTGGGAAATGCAGACGTAGGGTGAGGGTAGGAGTCTGGGTGGGTTGCTTTTCAGAGGGTTGGAGTACACTCAGTGGGCCAAATGGACTGCTTCGACACTGTAGGGATTGTATGATTGAGTTAACTTCTCAGCAGACAAGTTGGGATTGATGCTGTGTCGCATGGGAGTGGACATCGGGGTTGCCAGTCAAGTGACATTGCTCCTTATTGATATGCAGGAGTTTTGTGAAACTTTATTTGTGTATTTCAGAAACTTTGACTGGGTAAGATCTTTCTGTAAAGTACATTAATGCACCACATCAGTTTTTCCCCAATGAATTAATTATCATTTCATCATCAGTCACAGAAACTATCTTTCAGTTGAATTTAAGCAGGTATCATGGTTGGAATTGAGCCTTTGTCCTCAAAGCATTAAACTGAAGTTTCGGGATTAGCGAGTCCATTGGCATTACCTATACACAACTATCTCAACAGCCCCATTGCCTCTTCACCAAGTTCCTGGCAGGGTAGCATATTCTTTGATAGAGCATACGGACATGCAGCTTAGTAACGTTAGCTTTTCATTGGGAGACTGAGACCAAGGACACTTACTCAAATGGAACTGCCAAAGGAGAGAAACTGAGTCTTTGTGGCAGAAAAACCTGGTGCCAGCTGTGGGGCATCAGTCTCCCAAGAATAGCCAAAGTGTTACCCTCGAAGTGCCAGTTAACAAAAACTTAAGTCATGAGGGTAGCTTCACAAAGATTGAGTTTATTTTCTTTGAAAAAAGAGACTTTGAGATAACCTAATTTAAGGCTGTCAGAACTATGAAGGAAATTGATTAATAAGCTTCAGGCGAAATATGTGTGGTTTTGAGGCCAGATTAAGCAGGTCGCGTTTCATATGATTATGATGAAATAAAAGAGAACTTTTGTGGGCGGCACGGTGGCACAGTAGTTAGCACTGTTGCCTCACAGCGCCAGAGACCCGGGTTCAATTCCCCGCCTCAGGCGACTGACTGCGTAGGTTTCCTCCGGGTACTCCGGTTTCCTCCCACAGTCCAAAAATGTGAAGGTTAGGTGAATTGGCCATGCTAAATTGCCCGTAGTGTTAGGTGAAGGGGTGAAATGTAGGGGAATGGGTCTGGGTGGGTTGTGCTTCGGCAGGTCGGTGTGGACTTGTTGGGCCGAAAGGCCTGTTTCCACACTGTAAGTAATCTAATCTAAACAGAGTCTTTGAATTGGTCACCCATTCTCCAAAGGGGAAATTCCATGCCTACCCAATGTTACCACAGGATGGGTCAAGCTGGTTCTCTTGTGGCTCAGTGGGTAGTGTCACTGTGCCAAGTTTCATGTCCATTACAGATAGCCATGAAGAATGTGTTCACAACACAGATACGACAGGTTCATTATCAATAGAAAGTTCTGGAGCTGCTCAGCAGGTCTGGCAGCATCATTGGAGAGAGTTAACATTTCAAGCCTGGTGTGAATATTCTTTGGAACTAATCTTTTAAAAAAATTATTCATGTGGCATCCTTAGCTAGGCCAGCATTTATTACCCATCCCTAATTGCCCAGAGGCTCTGGAATCACACATAGGCCAGACTAGATATGCATGACAGTTTCCTTCCCTCAAGGACATTAGTGAACCAGATAGTTTTTCTTGACAATCAACAACGGTCACCATTAGACTCTTAATTCCAGATCATTATTGCATTTAAATTCCACCATCTGCCATGGTGGGATTCAAACCCAGGTCCCCAGAACATTACCTGGGTCTCTGGATTAGTAGTCTGATGATAATGCCAGTAGGCCATTGCCTACCCTATAAGTTGTACTGTTGTAATTGTTTCAAAGAGGGGCAATAGGCTGACTTTATGCTCCCCCCAGCGTCCATTACAGCTAGACCAGCTCATGACTATTTAATGTGTATGTTGAATAGTCAGTTCTTACATAACGCGATAGCTAGATTCTTGAGCAGCCCCCGCATTATAGAAAAATCACACTTGAGAAACATTACTTAAAGTGTTGGTGATTAATCGCGTTACAGCTAACACTCGTTTTAAAGGTTTGCGCTTTAGATACAGTGTCCCCAATTCATTAATCACGTCATAGCAAATTCGCGTTAACAAAATGTGCGTTATAGCAGAATGACCTGTAGAGGAGTTCCCTTCAATTCCAATGAAGAGCCACATTGGACAAGAAACGTTAACTCTGTTTCTGTCTCCACAGATGGTTCCAGACCATTTGAGTTTCTCCAGTGTTCCTTGTTGTTATTTCATCTCTCCAACATCCTTTATGAGATTGATCATCAATCTGTAAATCCTTCTGATACACCCATGGCAGACGATAAGAAGGGAGTGTTTCCTGGCCAGCCAGTACGTTTGGTATCGTCAGTATAACCGCCTCCCTCTGTATAAAGACTCTGTGTGAGGTTGAACAAACATCATCCTTATTCCAAAAGACCACTATAGACTTTTGTAAAACAACGTTCTGGTTATGAAAGAAGTGCAATGAAGGTTTACCAGACTGATTCCGGGGATGACAACACTGACCGAGGATGAGAGATTGGATTGGTTAGGATTCTATTCACTGGAGTTGAGAAGATTGGGGGGGTGGGTAGTCTCATGGAAACCTACAAGTTTTAAATTAGAAAGGAAAGATGATCCGATGACTAGGGAGTCCAGATCTAGGGTCACAGCTTAAGGAGAAAGTGAGGTCTGCAGATGCTGGAGATCAGAGCTGAAAATGTGTTGCTGGAACAGCGCAGCAGGTCAGGCAGCATCCAAGGAACAGGAGAATCGACGTTTCGGGCATAAGCCCTTCTTCAGGAATGCCCGAAACGTCGATTCTCCTGTTCCCTGGATGCTGCCTAACCTGCTGCGCTGTTCCAGCAACACATTTTCAGCTCACAGCTTAAGGATTCAGGGTAGGATTGAGTTGAGGAGACATGTCTTCACCCAGAGAGTGGGGACCTGTGGAACTCTCTGCCACAGAAAGCAGTTGAGGCCAAAACACTGAATAGTTTCAAGAAGGAGTTAGATACAATTCTTGGGACTGAGCAGTTCAAAGGAAATGGGGAGAAAGTGGGAATAGGGGACTGAGTTGGATGATTAGCCATGGTCCTATAGAATGATAGAGCAGCCTCGAAGGGCTGAATGGCCTAGTCCTACTCCTATTGTCTATGTTTCGGTTTTACTAACCTGTCCAAAACTCTACTACTTTACATTGCCCTATCTCGACGAATCAGAAAGCAGGCAGCTATACTGAAATGTTCGGAATGTCATTGCGATTTTTAATTATTCTGGAAAAACTATTTTTCTGTTTTTGTGCTGATCATGTGTTTCTCCTCTCTACAGGGATTTCCAGGAAATTTTGGAGAGAGGGGATCACCAGGCATGGATGGAAGTCCAGTAAGTTGATACGTGTCCCTTGTCATGTTGGTAGAAGACTTTAATCTGCTGCTCCAATTATTCCTGTATTATTTGTGAAGAATGGATTTTAGGATTAAATTGAGGGAAGGTTTCTTCACTCAAAGAAATGCTGGTGTGCAGAGGGACTTGGGTAGTATTTATACAAAGGAAATGTGGAATTAGTGCAAAATAGCAAATAATTAATAAAGCTTATGGCATGTTGACCTTTATTGAAGGTGTTCATGAACAGGAGTAAAGAGGTTTTGCTGCAATTGTACCAATCTTTTAATGAGAACACATCTGGAATACTACGTGCAGTTTTCGATTCCATATTTAAAGAAAGACGGACTTGCCTTGGAGATGGTGTGGTCAAGTTTCAGGAGGCTGGTAACTGGAATGAGAAAGTTAACCTGAGCTGAGAGGTGGAATAATTTGGAGCTATTCTGTTGACAGTGTTGAAAGACAAGAAATGATCTAATTGAAGCATAACGTGATTCGAAAGGGAGTTGATTAGGTGGGTCCCCCGGCTGGGGAGTCTAAAACATGGGAGCACAGTCTCAGGGAAGAGCTGAACATTTAGAACTGAGATAAGAAGAAATGTCTTCACTCAAAGGATTGGGAATCTTTGGAGCTTTGCATCCCATGTGGAATGCACTGTCAGGTATTGGGTCGAGAAAGTGAGGGTTGCAGATGCTGGAGATCAGAGTTGAGAGTGTGTTGCTGGAAAAACACAGCAGGTCAGGCAGCATCTGAGTAGCAGAAAAATCGATGTTTTGGGCATAACGTTGATTCTTCTGCTCCTCGGATGCTGTCTGACCTGCTGTGCTTGTCCAGCAACACGTTCTCGACAGGGATTGGGTGGAGGCCGGTTTAATTGAAGAGGGCATTGTTTGGCTGGAAACGGTGTGTAGGGATATGGGAAAAAGACATGAGGTTGGCATGAGGTGATAGAAATGGTTACACGCACAATCAGCCGAATGGCCTCATTCTGTGCCATTACAATTCTGAGATTACATTTCCGTTGCAATAAACGCCAATCGATTTGCTCAATCATTTACCATATCTGCATACTAACTTTTGTAATTCATGGACCAGAATACGCAGATATCTCTATGTCTGAGTCCTGCAATCTCTCTTTATTTCCTGAATAAATCACAACACTACAATAGAGTTAAGGCTGATGATCAGTCACTTGGATGATCCTTGCCAAGGAGGGTTTATTTTAGCAGCAAAGGCTAAACAGCTTGGGACTTTACTCACTGGAGTTTAGCAGAATGAGAGGTGATCTCATTGAAACATGCAGGATTCTTAAGGGGCTTGACAGGGTCAATGCTGAGAGCATGTTTCCACTCATGGGAGAGTCTAGGACCAGAGGGCATCATCTCAGAATAAAGGGGTGCCAATTTAAGACTGAGATGAGGAGGAATTTTTTCTCTCAGAGGGATGAGAGTCATTGGAACTCTTTGCCACAGAGAGCTGTGGGGGCAGAGTCCTTGTGTATATTTAAGGCTGAAATAGATGCTTGATCAGTTAGGGAATTAATGGTTATAGGAAAAGGGCAGACTTGAGGAATGATGTCAGATCAGCCATGATCCTTATGAATGGCAGAGCAAACTCAAGGGGCTGAATGGCCTACTGCTGTTCTTGTTTCTTATGGTCTTAGGATTGTGTTATGGTGGAGAAGGCTATTTTCTTCATTCTTATTTTCCCAGAATGCAGGTTCCTCATGACAGAGGTGTAATGGTTTTGAACCACCTCTTTCCTTTCTATGTGGTCATCAGAGATGTCTATTTTTCCCATCCTTCCCATATCCCTGACACCGTGAGGGTGTCAGTCTGTATGCACATGTTTTTATCTAAGTACTCATTCGTACTCAAACTGACCTGATGTAACCAACTAGACTGAGAAAGTGCCATCGTAAAGAGACACTCTATATTCTGAGATAAACTTGTGTTCAACAGTGTTTCGTTACTGTGGGAAATGTTAATCAGTAATTACTGAGATCAATCAAAATTAATTTGGCCTGTTACAGACTTTGTTTACCACATCAAATGACTTTACAGGATGACTGTGTGTCATTTAAAACCGTTTATTTTCCCATATTAGTGGGTAATCTACAAATCACACTCTGGGTACTTGGAAACACAGTAAATTTCATCACTTGCATGTTAAAATAATATTAATACTTTTTGACATTTATTTAAGAGTATTACTATGCTCTTTGAATTATCCTGGGTAAAAGGCATTCGTCAGTGTATGTCTGTCAATCAAGTATCTGATTGAATACATTTGGATTTTTTTTGTATCATTATGATCTGATGACCTTGGGCAAACAGTACAGTGCAGCTGTTATATACAAGAATGGGATGGATGGATCAACCTTCAGTGAGCAAAATAATGTAGAAGCACTACAGGCCCCTTGAACAACCTAGTGATGATGTCAAGGATCCACACCTCACTGGGCATAAGTAGCACAGTGTGGGCAGAGTTAAGAAGGTAGAAGAAAGAAACACATAGAAAGCAGTCTGTTTTGCATGAGGTAGCTGAGTTTATGAAATAGTCTTTTAATAATGTGACCGTAAGATTACAGCCTGGTATGTATCTTTAGTCGTAATGTGTAACAGATTGTGCTATAAAGAAGCCCAAACCTAAAGGCAGTTCTTGCCTTCTCTTCGATCAATCTATCTTGAACCCAGTCAGAAGTGAAGGATGGGGGATTTCAAGACTGGGGGCACATTTTTAAGGTGAGAGGAGAGAGATTGAAAAAAGACATAACAGGCAAACGCTTTACACCGCGGGTGGTTCGCGTGTGATATGAACTTTCTGAGGAAGTGATGGATGGCTACAATTACAACATTTAAAAGGCATTTGGTTAGATACTTAAACAGGAAAGGGTTGCAGAGGTATGGGCCAGGAGTAGGCAGGTGGGACTCGTTTAGTTGGGATTATGTTCGGTATGAACTGGTTGGACCCAAGGGTCTGTTTCCATGCTGTTGGACTCTGTAGCACTATGACACCAAGTTACTGTCCAACAGGTTTGTTTGAAATCACAAGCTTTCAGAGCACTGCTTCTCGTCAGGTGAAGTGATGAAGGAGCAGCGCTCCAAAAGCTTGTGATTTCAAATCAATCTGTTGCACTATAACCTGGTGTTGCGTGACTTCTGACCTTGTCCACCCCAGTCCAACAACGGCACCACCGTATCATATTTTGAACCCACACTCTTGGATGTGAGCATAAAACTTCCCAACAAAAGACCAGTTTCTGCTTCCCAATATTCCCGATGGTCATTTATGACCTTGTACTTGGAATCACAGAATGGGTACAGCACAGAGTGGAGGCTTTTCAGCCCATTGTGTCCATACTGGCTCTCTGCAAAAGCAACTAACCTCGTCCCAATCCTCCTTTTCCCTGTGTCTCTGTAATTGTTTTCTTACATGATTTTCCTTTGTATTTTTTGAAGGCCATAGTTGAATCTGCGTCCAGCACAGCCTTAGACCATGTGTATTCCAGATACTAAACATTCATTGTGTTAGTTTAAAAAAATCAGCAATGATCCTGTTATAAAATTATAAATTTAGAGCAATGCATAAGGAAATATTAATCTTTCTTGCTTTGGGAAAGTTGGAAATCAGTCTAATGTAAAGTTGCATTTGCAGTAGGGAGTTTCTGAATGCCCTGACATTTATAGCGTTGTGAATATCGGTATATAAACACAAAAAAATTGCCACACATGAAAAATGAATGGAATATAATATCTTGCATTGGCAATGTTCATCCACCAATAAGTCTAATTTATTTCAATGAGATCTTATTTAATGTTGAAACATTGTTCCTTCAAATTATTGGCAGTGACCCATATTTTTCTGTTTGTTAGCTTTGTAATGTTAGTAGAATATTTTCTGTAAATTCTTACTCCAAACATGGATTTATTCATGTGTCACCCTAGTCTTAGTGGGGCTAATGGCATCGTCTCACTTTATCTCTGGTTTGCATTTATTATAAACAAACTTATTTTTTAAGAACTGAAAAAAAAAAGACTAATTTACTGTGTTGCAGCTTAAAATCCCAAATACACACACTTTTTCATGAATAAAACAGACTAAAGCAGGCGGTTTGGCACACATAATTACATTGGAAAAATATAGACAGGGAAAACAATTCTTTAGATCAAAGTCCAGACCACAAGGGTGAAGAGTTATTTCTGACTGTTTTTTTGATTTTAGCAATGTTGTCCACAGAATGATGGTTGATTCTTGATTCAGTAGCTGATCAGGTTGACTTACGTCTTGTATTAGAGTCTGTAGCTTTTTTGTCTGTCCTTCTTGTGGAGAGAGTTGGTGAGAGATGCTTCTTGTTTGCAGGCTTCTGGGATGTCTCAGAGTGTCCACTTGCAGGTTTCTGCCTACTTGTAGCTTAACCAATCCAAAGGCTCTTGTTAGGCAGGTTTTCCTGAACTCCTAGTGCCACTTTACCTTCTAAATTTTCCACCATGCTGCTCTGAAATGTAACATAATCTTGTACAGCTGCAGTGTACAACCACATAATCCCACTTGATCTTCAACTTGTGAAACTCTTCTGGTATTTTTAGATGTATAACTGTGCCCAGTTTCCATTCTACAGTTTATAAGTTCGAAAGGGGACGATTACACTCCATTACACAATAGATTCTCCTATACTTGGTCGAACAAACCATTTTCTTTCTTTCATTCCCGTTGATTCTAAACATCTTTCTCCACACTCACATTTCAAAACATGTCACTCTCCTGTTGCCCTCTTTCTTGGGCAACATGGTGGCTCAGTGGTTAGCACTGCTACCTCACAGCGCCAGGGACCTGAGTTGAATCCACCCTCGGGTGACTGTGTAGAGGTTTGCATATTCTCCCCGGGTCTGTGTGTGTTTGCTACAGTTTCCTCCCTCAATCCAAAGATGTGCAGGTTGGCTGGATTGACCATGCTAAATTACCCATCGTGTCTAGGGATGTGCAGGCTAGGTGGATTAGTCATAGGAGATGCATGGTTAAAGGGTTGGGGGTGGGATGCCCTTCAGAGGGTCAGTGTGGACTCGATGTACCAAATGGGCTTTTCTCCCACTGTAAGTATTCTATGATTCTTCAGAGTCCAATTCGCATCCATAGATTGCACCTCTCTTCATCAGTGACTGCAATAAACACTATAACATTGGGAAGGATGTGCCAAAAGGCTGATTTTTAAAAAATCTTGTTTAGCCCTCAGGAACGTTCAAAATGTCTGATCTGTGTTAGGTCAGTTTAATGATTGAAGCATTACACTGAACCAGGTTGGAGACTGAGCCATTCAACGGCTACTGTTGTCCACCTATTAACCTTTCAACTTTCAGATTAGCATCATAAAACATAGCATAACTCAAACATTATGCCACGTGGAGAAAGGTAGTCTTTTTTTTTGTAAAATCATAGACAACAATATGGTTTTGCACCATAAATATTTGCACATTGTTTGTACACCTTTGAGTGTTATTTTTTCAGATTCTATTTTTATTCATTCATGGGATGTGGGTGTCACTGGCTAAGCCAGCATTTATTACCCATCCTTAATTGCCCAGAGGGTAGTTAGGAGTCAAGCACATTGTTGTGGGTCTGGAGTCACATGAAGGCCAGACCAGATAAGGATGGCAGTTTCCTTCCCTAAAAGTCACTAGTGACCCAGATCAGTTTTTCTGACAATCAGCAATGGTTTCATGGTCATTGTTAGATTCTAAACTCCAGATTTCTGTTATTGAATTCGAACTCCACAATCTGCCATAGCATGTTTTGAACCAGGTTCCTGGATAATTAGATGAAAGTCGATACATATCAATGTATCCAGGCTCCATGGGCTTCATGGCCAATTCCTGCTCCATTCTGGATGTGTATAGTTTCTCTGGTTCACTATGAGTGGGACATTGAGGCTGATGTGTAGGGCAAGTGGAATTTGGGATTTACCCCATGATGGTTTTGATTTGTTCCCCGTGTAGAAACAAGGTTGAGAAGATAGGTGCCTGCATCTGGGGGCAGGTGTTTTTATCCTGTAACTGGAGGGGGTGGGGACAGGTTTGATGGCTAATCAGAGTTTAGAAAATTGGAGTTGTTATATCGAAACTTAAAAAAACAGGAGCAGGAGTAGGCCAATCGGCCCTTCAATATGATCATGGCTGATCTTCCAACTCCATGCTCTGTTCCCATTCTCGCCCCATAATCTTTGCCCTGTGAACTAAATCTAACTCCTTCTTGAAAACATTCAATGTTTTGGTCTCAACCACTTTCTGTGGTAGAGAATTCCACAGGCTCCCCACTCTCATGCAAAGTGTGTGTGTGTGTGACTGTGTGAGAGTATGTGTGTATGTGTCTGTATGTGGGTGTTTCTGTGTGTATGTGAATGTGTGTGTTAATGTGTGTCTGTGTGTATGCGCATGTGTCAGGTTGTATGTGTGTGTGAGAACCACAAGCATGTTGGACATCACTGCAAAAAAGTGGTCACCATTTTGATGTGTCAATGATGGGACAATTGGCTACAAATCACATGAACATGTAACATTGAGAAGTTTATCAACCAGTAAAACATACAGACCAATCACCGTTGTCACTTACTAACCGGCTGTTAATTACGAAGAAACAAACATTAGCATTGCAGCTCCAACTATTGCTGAATGGATTTTTTCTTAAATACTTGCAGTTACTGTTTACATTTTAAAGACTTATTTGTACTGATTTAATAAACAATAAAAACCAAAATAAATCAAAACCAAAGCAAATAAACACACCCACACACTTGTCTCCAAGAGTCGCCAAGGGCCACAATCAAATATTCTCCATAGGACTAGTCCCTGCACATGATGTTTTAGAGTTTCTGTGCTTTTTAATTCTGTAACTGTGTATATGTATGTGTGTGTCTGTAAGTGTATTTATAGGACTGTGTGTGTCTGTGAGTGTATGTATATGTGAGTATGTATATGATGTGTCAGTGTATATGTGTGTGTATATATGACATGTCAGTATGTGTGAGTGAGTATGTGCGCCTGTGTGTGTATGCTGTGTCAGTGTGTATGCATGTTAACTTTTTCTCTGTTAAAAAAATAGTTGATGCTTACTTTGTACATCATATGGCCTTTGACTCAGTTAGCCACATGCATTTGTTCAGACTGTAAGCAGCAAGTGTTCTATCCTGTTTCCTTTTGGTCATCTTGTATAAATGCAAATTGCAATCTATTTGGCTGCTGTTGTTGGAGCTGGGGTTCAGGGTCATGTTCAGGAAGATAGTGGGCTGCTCCTGCAGTGGGCATATGGTTATGCTGGCCTGCTTGTCCACTGACAGACTTGGTTGGCAGACTGTTGGTCAGTTGTCTCCATGGCTCGAGCCTATTGGCACATGACGCTGTGGGTTCAATCCTGATACCAGCTGACAGTAGCTGTTTCCTTGCTGTATGCTTACAGAGGAGTGGCTTTACACCCTATCTAACCAATTCTGTCTCTAATGGAGAGATACGGAGAGATGCTTCTGGTCCTTTGTGATTTATGAAGAGTTGCCTTTCATTTTGGTTTAGCTGTTCATCTTGGTTTGGTGTAAAGGCCCAAATGTATATGGAGCCTATAGAGAACCTGGAAGGGACTTCAAAAAGTCAACATTGGCTCAATGGGTAGGACAAAAGAACAGGGCAAAAGTGAGGACTGCAGATGCTAGAAATCAGAGTGCTGAAACATCGATTTTCCTGCTCGTTGGATGCTGCCTGACCTGCTGTGCTTTTCTAGCACCACACTTATCAGAACAAGAGGACAATTCCATAGGTACCCAATGGAATCAATTACTCAGCAGGGACAAGTAGCAAGTCAATCCCAATGACAGGCCTTTTTAATTCATTCGCAGGGTGAGGATATCGCTGACTGGCCAGCATTTATTGCACATCCCTAATTGCCCAGAGGGCAGTGAAGAGCCTGGAGTCACATTGAGGCCAGACCAAGTAAGAATGGCAGTTTCCTTCCCTAAAGGACACTATGAACCAGATGGGTTTTCCCAAAAAATAGTCTAATTAAACTCTTAATTCTAGAGCTTTATTGAATTCAGGTTCCACCATCTGCTGTGGAAGGATTTGAACCTGGGTATCCACATCATTACTTGGGTTGCTGGATTAATGGTCCAATGATAACACTACTAGGCCATTGCCTCCCTAATGAAGAGAGGTGAGAACTCCCATCATGATAACCAAGTTGCATCCTGCTTGATATCAGCCCCTGAATGTGGTACATTCTCTGGGTGGACCACATGCCACAATGACTGGGCACTGAACAGGGAAGGCTGGATCCTCAGCTCCAACATTGGTTTTTACAGCAGTAGTTTCAGGGTCACCATCACTGAGACTAGCTTTCAATCCCAAATTGTACTGGTTGAGTTTTTATGCTAGCAGCTGCTATCGAGAGTTTATGAAACTGGTGCCTCCAGAGCCTGGTACTTCTGAATTCCAAGTTCAGTGATGTTACCAGTACACCAACAGCTCCCTATTCTGGGAATGGGACTAGTCAGATTGTTGGTGGAAAGACTCCATAGACTTGATGGGCCGATTAGCCTTTTATCTGAACTCGTGTATGAATTTATACTGTTGGTGTTAAAATGGTGAGGTATGGCCAAACAAAGTAGAGAGGAATAAACTCAGAAATTGTTGGAGAAACTCAGCAAGTCTGGGAGTACTTGCGGAGAGAGAAACAAAGTCAGCATTAACTTTGCTTTTTCTCAACAGATACTGAAAACCTGTTGGGTTTCTTGAGTGATTTCTGTTTTGTTTCAGATCCTGTTATAGGAGGTATATTCTTTAGCTGGAGAGGGTTCATAAGAACTTTACCAGTATGTTGCCTGCAATGGGAGATTTGAGTTATAGGGAGAGGCTGGATAGGCTGGATAGGCTGGCACCTTTTTAACCAGTGCATAGGAGGTTGAGAGATGACCTCATAGCGATTTAAAAAATAATGATGAGTATAGGTAAGGTGAATAGCAAAGGTCTTTTCTCTAGGGTGTGGGGTTTCAAGACTAGGGGGCATACTTTTAAGGTTAGAGGGGAGAGATTTAAAACAAGATATAAGAGGCAATTTTGTTACACAGAGAGTGGTTTTTGTGTGGAACAAATTTCTTGAGAATGTAGTGGTCAGAAGATATTTGGAAAGTTCATCAATAAGAAATGTTTGGAGGGATACGGACCAAGTGCAGGCAGGTGTGGCTAATTAAGTTTGGGATTATAGGCCGGTATGGACTAGTTGGGCCGAAGGGTCTCTTTCCATGCTGTTGGACTCTGTGACTGTATTGCTCTTCTTCAGCATCTTGCTGTCCTTTATTTTATTTTAAGATAAAACAAAATTTAGGTAAAACAGAAAGCCAGAGATAATATTGAAGCTGCAGAAAAGAGACAGAAATTGCTGGAGAAAGCCAGCAGGTCTGGCAGCATCTGTGCAGACAGAAATTGAATGGAAGTTCCAAAGAATTGTCATATTGGACTTGAAACATTCACTCTGTTTCTGTCTCCACAGATGCTGCGAAACCTGCTGAACTTCTCCAGCATTCTCTGTTTTTATTTCAGATTACTAGCATCTGCAGTATGGCACCCTGCTTTTATTTGTAAGCTGAAGAGTTAATTTGCTTCTGAATTTTTGTCCTTTCAAGAATAAATATCCTGCATTATCTTAGTATAATGTTACAATCAATATTGAGGCATCTCCTCTAATTCAATGACAGTAATTCCCGAGTATTTAACCTAGTCCCTGTTACTTTTTAATCAATATTCTTTCGGACAGTGATTTGAGTTTAGTGAATTTCAGATAGTCACAGTTGTTGAGTCAATAGTCATAGAGTCATACAGCATGGAAACAGACCCTTCAGTCCAACTAGTCCATGTTGAGCATAATCCCAAGCTAAACTAGTACCACCTGCCTGCTCCTGTCCCATATCCCTCCAAACTTATCCTATTCATGAACTTATCCAAATGTTTTTTTAACTGTTGTAACTGTACCTGCATCCACCACTTCCTCAGAAAGTTCATACCACACACAAATCACTCACTGTGTAAAAAAAAGTTGCCTCTTGTGTCCTTTTTAAATCTTTTTCCTCTCGCCTTAAAAAATATGCCCCCAGTTTTATACTAATCTCAATTTGATTTATATAAACTTTACATTTAAATTTCATTTTATTTCATGGGGGGGACGATGACCTAGGGACATTGTCACTGGATTGTTGACCCAGGTAATGGCCTGGGGACCTAGGTCCAAATCCTGCCACGGCAGATGGTACAATTTGAATTCAACAAATAATGATGTTGGAATTAGGGGTCTAATGATGACCATGTATCAATTGTCAGAAAAAACCCATCTGGTCACTGATGTCCTTTAGGGAAGGAAACTGCCATCCTTACCTGGTCTGGCATACGTGTGACTCCAGATCCACAGCAACATCGCTGACTCTTAATTGCCCTCTGGGTAATAAGGAATGGGCAATAAATACTGCCTGGTCAGTGACACTGTCATCCCGTGAATGAATAAAGAAACCAAAAAGCAGGAGTTCTTTATAAGTGGAAAATCTGCAAAGGTCACTTCCCTTGGCTCTGTGGGCAAGTAACTCCAACAATAAATGACCTACACAGATGAATCAAAGAACAATTCATTGCGCTCTATTTCCTGAATCTCTGATTTTTGATTTGATTTATTATTGTCACATATATAGGTACAGTGAAAAGTTTTGTTTTGCATGCAGTAGGGGCAGATCATAACATATAAAGTGCCAAAGGGGAATCAAACTGCCTGGCTCTGCTCCGCAGTCTGAGCAGGCAACTCCTGGGCTCGATTCTGCAGCTCCATCTGTGTGTCATTGCCTGGGCCCACTGTGCTTGGAATGGCACCATGATGTTACATGCTAATGAATGCAACACTTGAGCCAAACAGGATCTTGACTGCATTTGATGTTTTGTAACCGCGGCAGTTGGGAGAGTGGAATGCTCGTCTTTCACTTCAGCCCTGAGAGTGATGTTGATCAAAAGAAACTCCAGCTCTCAGTGACATCGAAGGTTTACGCTCCCAGATTCCTGGATGAATTATTTTTTATAAATATTTTTATTGAGAAGAAGATTTTGAATTTTTTACAAAAAATATAAAATTACTACAAAATAATAGAACAATCTTGCAATATAACAACAATAATCGGAAGCAAACTACTACTCTACTCCACAAACTACTTAGGAGAAAAGAAACTCTACACAAACTACAATTCAATAAATAACTAAATCAAAACAAAAAGAAACTAAATTAAACCGAGTTGAACCAAGGCAAATTGAATTAAATTACATTAAGTTAGAACACTCAGCACAATCCCACCAAAACTCCCCATCACTGGGAGCATCAGTTGGCATACCCGTATTTGTTCAGAACAGACACTGCAGTCATGATGACACAAAGGCCCTGACCAATTTAGCTGACAAGTCTGTATTTATATGGTTTAAAAAGGGCTGCCACGTCCTATAAAAAAGTTCTGTTTTCTGGTGCACCAAACTCGTGAGGAAGTCCAGGGCGACATGCTCCATAAGTAACCTACGCCACCCCGAGAGTCCTGGAGGATTTTCCGACACCCAGCTCATCAGAATGTTCTTCCTCACACAAAATGAAAGAATATTAAACAAGTTTCTTCCCATGCATGTCCAAAGAGGGGAAATTTGGCGAACCCAGGAGGAGGGGTACCAGATCTACCTTGACCTTGGTTCTCAAGACCTCTTTCATAACACTCGCTATAGCGCCCCAATACCTACGAAGCTTTTGGCATGGCCACAAGCAATGAGTAAGAGTACCAACATCTGTTTTACATTTGGGGCATATTGGGGATGCTCCCTTCTTAAATTTCACAAGCTGCTCTGGTGCCAAATAAACCCTGTGGAGTGCCTTCTTTTGCATAGCCTGCGTCCTTTTGTAAATCAAAATCTTCCTTATGTTCTCCCAAATATCCTCCCACTCCTCTGGTGAGATCTCTACCCCCAATTCCTGAGCCAAGATTCCACACAGCCGCTCGATGTCCTTCGAGACACTACCTCTTAATAAATGATAGAGGGTGCTGACCAAGAGAGTGCCTGTGGAGCAAAGTACTCTCCTCTGCATATCTGACTGAAAGGGACTAACCATTAATCTAGTCTTTTTTTCTGTGTAAAGTCCCTAATCTGAAAGTAACGAAAGAGGTCATGCCTATATAGTTCATATTTCTGGCTCAGCCGCACGAAAGACATCATGACCTCCAGTCAAATAAATCTCCCAAAAAGGAGACTCCTCTAGATTCCCAGAGCTTAAAGCTGGAATCCATTGATCCTGGCATTCCTACTATGTGAGTAAAAAGGGAATTTTTGTAAATTGCCCTCACTTTATTGCTACATTCTCCATGCTTTAACTGTGTTAAGGACAATCGGACTTCTGCAATGGTCCATAACAGTCCTCATCTTATCCATGAACAACAGATTAATGAGGGCTCAATGTCTAGCCAGATTGACCGCGGGTCCTGGCAAGCCTAATCAGCCACGTAGGATAGTAGGGAACTTAGTTGGTATTTCTTAAAGTCTAGGAAATCCACACCTCCCATCCCCTGCAGAAGCTGCAATTTGGCAAACTTAACAAGATGCCGCCTATGACACCAGATAAAAGAGTCAAGCCAACTGTTAAGCTTCCATAGCGCCTGCCTGGGCAGCATCAAAGGGAACATTCACATGGGATATATAAAACGAGGAAGAACATTCATTTTAACCAAAGCTATTCTACTCAACCAGGATATCAGAAGATCCTCCCAGCGCCGAAAGTCCTGTCTTATCTTCTCTAGCAACTGCACAAAGTTAGCTTGATATAATTGATCGAAGGCGGGGGTGATAAAAAATGCATAAATACAAGAAACCTCCCTGTGACCATCTGAAAGGGAATCGGATTCCACCCCCAACATCGGGTACTCTAACAAGACCCTGAACAGGCATGGCCTCCGATTTTGTAAAATTAATTTTACAAAATTGTAAAAATTGATTGTACCCCAAGAAAGATCCAAATAAATTAATCAAATGTATTAAACAGGGCACAGATATCGTCAGGTTAATTAGAAAGGGAAGAACATCATCTCCGTAAAGGGTCATCTTATACCTGCCTGACCCCACCTCCGGAGCAGTTATATTGGGGTCCCTCCGGATGGCCTCTGCCAACAGCTCAATCATCAATGTAAATAGCGAGAGGGGACACTCTTGTCGGCTGCCTCTGCCAATGCTAAAATTGTCAGATCTTATACCATTAGTGAGAACTGCCTCTTTTGGATCACTATATAATACTGTTACCCACTCGGCAAAAACCCCTCCAAATCAAATTGTTCCAGTTCATAAAAAAGGTACGCCCACTTCACCTGGTCAAATGCTTTCTCTGCATCAAGGGAGACTACAAAGCCTGGAATCAGCCCTTGCTGGCACATCTGGACCATAATTAGTACTCTTCTAATTTTATTAGAGGACTTGTGACCCCTAATAAAATCTGCCTGATCCTCCCTTACAATAGAGGGCAAGACTGTCTCCAGCCTCAACGCCAGTATTTTCAACAAAATTTTAAAGTCCATATTTAATAACGATATGGGCCTTTATGAAATACAATCCTCTGGGGCTTTCCCTGTCTTGAGAATAAGAGAAATATTTGCTTCTCTCAGAGAGGATGGCAGGCGGCCCTGATTGTATGAATAATTATATATATCCAACATTGGCCCAGCCAGCATGTCTATAAACTCCTTATAAAACACTCCGAAATCCATCTGGGCCGGGTGCTTTACCACTCTGGAGCTGCCTCACCACTTCTTGGATTGTCAGAGGGGCATTCAAAAGAGACGTCTGCTCCGAAGTTACACCTGGGAGATCCAAGGTCTCACCAGTTTGTCCTCACAGCCCTCTGACCGGTACAACCCAGAGTAGAACTTCCTGAATGCTGCGTTAATCTGTTTGGGATCGCAGGTGATAGCACCAGCATACTCTGTGATGGATGTGATAAATTGGGGGGGCACTCTTCTTTCTGGCCAAGTATGCCAGATACCTAACCAATTTATCACCATATTCGAATAACCTCTGTTTCGCAAAGGGAATCTCCCTCTTTGCTGTCTGTGTGAGCACAGCATTCAAAGCAGCCCTGAGCGCTGTAATCCGCTGCAACTTGGTTACAGACGGTCTGTCAAAATATGCTGTCTCGGCTGCCTTCAGCTGAGCCTCGAGCATACACTACTGCTCTCCCTTCTGCCGCTTTCGAGTCGCCGAGTAAGAAATAATCAAATCCCTTGCATAGGTTTTGGCAGTCTCCCAGAGCAACAACAGCTTACTGGCCGTATCCGAATTAACATCCTAGAAAACTTGAAATTCCTGCGAAAAATACTCAATGAACTTGCTATCCTTTAGGAGAAGAGGATCCATGAACCAATGCCGCAAGCCTGTCCCATCACCACCGACCTTAACCTCCATGTACACTGCTGCATGATCAGAAATGGCTATGTTCCCACTTCTGCAAGACAGCACAGAATTCAAAAAGGCCGCTGGGGCAAAAAACACGTCAATCCTGGTACAGCACCTATGTGGCTTAGAGAAAAAGCTGAAGACCCTACCCTCAGGGTGAAGACATCTCCATCCATCCACCAACCCCAGCTCCCTGTTCAGGTCCACCTCGATTGCGGGATATACCTGCGAGACTCCTAGGCATCCTATCCACCTCGAGGTCCATAAGCCGGTTAAAGTCTCCCGCTACAATTGTATGATGCGCCCCAAGGACCATCAACCTGGAGAGAGCATCCATGAAAAAATTTGAGGGACTGTGCCCGGGGGGGCAACTTGCATTCAAGATCCCATATTCCTCTCCATGTATTAAAGCTTTAAGGATCAGAAACCGCCCACATTCATCCTTAATTTGGTCTAACAACTGAAATGGAAGATTCTTCTGAATGAGTATAGCTACTCCTCTACTCTTAAAACTAAAGGATGAGAAAACACCTGGCCAAATCCTCCCTGCTGCAACTTTAAGTGCTCCTTATTGGTTAAATGTGTTTCTTGCAGCAAGGCCATATTGACCCTTTCCTTTCTAAGGCTTGAAAGTATCTCTTTTCTTTTAATCGGTGAGTGACTCTCCTTCATGTTCCAGGTGCACCATTTCAATGAACGGTTAGCCATAGCCGTCCGAAGCAGCCCGTGATTCCCCGGGAGGAAGAACCCTATTTATAATGCACCAAGTGAAAACAGTAAACAGTTCATATAAACTTGAAAATACAACTACAAAAACTACCAAATCAAAACTTCTAACAATTACTTCTACAATGAACCAACACTTAACATAACTCAGAGGAGACTTTCCCCCTTAATCACAGGGACACTCATACTACCCACAGACCCCTCTATGGCTTGTAGCTCCTTCTAGCTGGAACCGCACCCCTAACCCAGATGAAACAAAGTACAAGAAAGTTACATGCATCTTACAACAAGAAAATTAAGAGTGGCATTCAACCCACCCGCCATAGTTTGACCCTAGGCAGTCCTGGTGAAAAAAGGAAGACCCCATCACTCCCCCCGGACTAAGAAAGAGAATCAAAAAGGGAATGATGAAAAAACAAAGGCTAACAGTAGAGGAGAAGGAAGGGGGAGGAGAGGGAAGAAGAAAAAGGGAGACCCCCACATATTAGAAAAACAAACCAGGCAAACCTGGCAAACTACAGGAAAAAAAACAAAGTGAACACCATTGTCCATATAATTTCAGCCAGCCAATCTATCTTTAGGTGTCCAGGAAGTATTTTGCCTTTTCCGATGAATCAAAACTAAATGTGAACCCTCCATGGTTGAAATGTAATATTGCTGGATATCTTAAGAGTACTGAATATTCAAGACCCTCAGCCTCCTTTTTACCTCATCAAAAGCCTTCCTCTTACGGATCATAGCCACAGAAAAGTTTTGAAACATAATTCGTGATCCTTTATATGTCAGACCTGTGGATCCTTCCAGCACCATTTGCTTGTTTTTGTAGTGCTGGAGTCACTCTAGGACCGGGTGGGGGCTCTGGTCCGACCCAGGCCTGCGCACTGCGACCCAGTGAGCCCGCTCAACCCGCACCCAGTTGGCCCCGACTTCCAGCTTCAAAAACTGCGGGAGCCATTGCTTCAAGAAGCTGACCAGCCGGCCTCCTCCTTCCCGCTCCGGCAGCCCGATTGGGCAGATATTCTTCCGACGGCCTTGATTTTCAAGGTCATCGAATCGACCTGCTCGACTAAGGCCCGTACTAACCGTTCCAGAGCCGGGACCTGGCCCACCGAGGATTCCACTGCGGTTTCGGAAGCCGCGGCCCATTGCTCCACCTCCACCACGTGCTGCCCGAGACACTGGATCTCCAGGTTATGCATCTGCAGCATGGCCGAGATCGGTTTCAGCCTGTCTGGGTCTCCTCCATTGCTGAATCGATCTTCGCTCTGAGTTTCACAAACTCCGAGACCAGAGTCTGCTCCACAGGTAAGTCCCTGGGGAACGTTCGCGAACACTGGCGCCACAGCCAGTACTGCAGGACAGTGCCCTGCTTGGTGGGATCCTCGTGATCCTTTTTCCTTAATCATTTCTTTTCCTTCCCTTTGAAACAAACCACTGAAACTAATAAATAGTAGTTCTAAGGGTCTAGAATCAGTGAATTGCACCACAGTGGGTAGAAAGGGAGGGTGAATGCATGATTTTATCAGACCTACTGGATCACCGCCATCTTGGATCTCTGGATGAATGTTCCATCTGGCAGTAATCTGGATGCTGAACCAGCCTGCTCGTTATGTTGTAGTTGCCGCCCCACCACCAAGGATATATTTCCCTCCCCACCCCTATCAGCGTTCTGGAAAGACCACTCCCTCCCCGACTCCCTTGTCAGATCCACACCCCCCCTTTCAGAGAACACCTCTGGGACACCCGCACCAACCAACCCAACCGCCCTGTGGCTGAACACTTTAACTTCCCCTCCCACTCCGCCAACACGATGCCTGGAGGAAGAGCGACTCATCTTCCGCCTAGGAACTCTCCAACCACAGAGGATGAATGCGGATTTCTCTAGCTTCCTCATTTCCCCTCCCCCCACCTTTTCTCAGTCCCAACCCTCAGACCGCCTTCTTGACCTGCAATCTTCTTACCGACCTCTCCATTCCCACCCCCTCTCCGGCCTATCACCCTCACCTTAACCTCCTTCTACCTATCGCATTCCCAACGCCCCTCCCCTAAGTTCCTCCTCCCTACCTTTTTATCTTAGCCTGCTTGGCACACCCTCCTCATTCCTGAAGAAGGGCTTATGCCCGAAACGTCGATTCTCCTTCTCCTTTGATGCTGCCTGACCTGCTTCGCTTTTCCAGCAACACATTTTTAAGCTCAAACATGCAGGGTCTACATGATAACCGGGTGTTTGTTCTTTCCCTTCGACCAAACTGTCAAACCATAATATTGCTGCTAGGCTTCCAACAGTAATGAAGCGTTTGGTAGGTTTTAATTTGTTTGCTCAAGAAAGTGTGAATGCAGATTGAATGAAAATTGATTAAGCTGTACATTAACTGGCAAACTGTGCTTTGTGGTCTTGAAGCAAAATGTTTCTGCACAACGCTCCCATTGATGCACTAGCTACAGCGCTCCCAAGGTTTTATTTCCTGTTTACAGTTGTGCAGTTAATCTTGTGCATTGGATTTTTGTCCTTTCGATAGAGGCAGAAAATCTGGCTTCTTTGGCTCTAAAAGCTACACTGTTCCTTTGTCAGGAAACGAAGGATCCATGGACCAGAGGTTACATTTTGTTACAATTGGGATAATCCTGGATTTAGTGCATGACAGCTCTTTGTTTGCTTCTTTGACATGACCATTAACTACTTTGAACATAGAACAGTACAGCACGGGAACAGGCCCTTCAGCCCACTATGTTTGTGCCAGCCACGATGCCATTCTAAACTAATCCCATCTGCCTGCACATAAAGGACATAGACATAGGAACAGAAGTTAGGCCATTCAGCCCATTGAGTCCACACTGACTGTCCGAGGAGCATCCCACCCAGCCCCTACCCTATAACCCTGCATTTCCCATGGCTCATGCCTGCACATCCCTGGAAACTATGAGACAATGAGTCTGCTCCGCCATTCAATCGTGGCTGATGGTTTTATCAACCCCATTCTCCAACTTTCTCCCCGTGACCGTTGATCCCCTTGGAAATCAAGAACCTATCTATCTCTGTCTTAAATATACTCAATGACCTGGCCTCCACAACCTTCTGTGGCAATGGAATCAATAGATTCACCACTCTTTGGCTGAAAAAGTTTATCCTCATCTCCATTCTAAAGCACCTTCCCTTTACTCTAGCACTGTGCCTTCTGGTTTTCGTCTCTCCTGCCAATGGAAACATCTTCCCACTGTCCACTCTGTCCAGGCCATTCAGTATTCTGTAAGTTTCAATCAGATCCCCCCTCATCCTTCTAAACTTCATTGCATACCATCCCAGAGTCCTCAAATGTTCCTTTTATAATAAGCTTTTCATTCCTAGAATCATTCTCCTGAACTTCCTCTGTACCCATGTTGAAGACTCCCCGAGAGCTTCCGTAGGTAAGGGAGGACTCACGGGAGTCTACTCAACCTTCCCTCAGTTCTTTCCCTTCAATTGTCTAGAATAAAATTCTTACAAGCAGTCCATTAAAGGTTTAGTACATGTATTTAATCATTCACTATTTAATACAGAATCACAGTTACATAGTAACAAGGCACCAAGCCCCAGTCTAAGTACAGGTTCTAAAACCTCAGCAGAGTAGTGGTACCAGAACTTACCAACCTAGTACTCCCTTGGACTACTCCAAAGTGGCACTCACAGTCTTCAGTATTTATACAGTTTTTACCCAATCATCATGTCAGTCAAACATCTGCAGATGAACACGATGTCCTCACCACACTCCAGCTGTGTCTTTGATAAACTTAAGTTAGTCTTTTCCTGACTGTGATCGCTTAATCACATTACTGATTTTTGTGATCTAGAGTAGCGATAACAAAAACCTATCCTTATGACCATTTGTACTGACTCGGGTGACAACATTAATTACTAGGATCTCCTAAAGTTAAAAATCACACAACACCAGGTTATAGTCCAACAGGTTTAATTGGAAGCACTAGCTTTCGGAACGCTGCTCCTTCATCAGGTGGTTGTGGAGGACACCATTGTAAGATACAGAATTTATAGCAAAAGTTTACAGTGTGATGTAACTGAAATTATACATTGAAAAATACCTTGATTGTTTGTTGAGTCTTTCATCTGTTAGAGTGACCATGTTAGTTTCACTTCTTTCATATGTAAATCACAAAACTGTTTTTAAAAGTCACATTCTCAGGTTTCCTGTAACAATGGGTATTAGCCAGATAATATGTTGAAGGTAAAAACAATGACTGCAGATGCTGGAAACCAGATTTTGGATTAGTGGTGCTGGAAGAGCACAGCAGTTCAGGCAGCATCCGAGGAGCAGCAAAATCGACGTTTCGGGCAAAAGCCCTTCATCAGGAATAAAGGCAGAGAGCTTGAAGCGTGGAGAGATAAGCTAGAGGAGGGTGG
>NC_057739.1:42303602-42330718 GCF_004010195.1 Chiloscyllium plagiosum
AAGGCTCCTTTAGGGCCTTGGATGGAGGTGAGGGAGGAGATGTGGGCGCAGGTTTTGCAGTTCCTGCAGTGGCAGGAGAAGGTGCCAGGATGGGAGGGTGGGTTGTAGGGGGGTGTGGACCTGACTAGGTAGTCACGGAGGGAACGGTCTTTGCGGAAGGCAGAAAGGGGTGGGGAGGGAAATATATCCCTGATGGTGGGGTCTTTTTGGAGGTGGCGGAAATGTCGGCAGATGATTTGGTTTATGCAAAGGTTGGTAGAGTGGAAGGTGAGTACCAGGGGCATTCTGTCCTTGTTACGGTTGGAGGGGTTGGATCTGAGGATGGAGGTGCGCGATGTGTACGAGATGCGTTGGAGGGCATCTTTAACCACGTGGGAAGGGAAATTGCGGTCTCTAAAGAAGGAGGCCATCTGGTGTGTTATGTGGTGGAACTGGTTCTCCTGGGAGCAGATATGGCGGAGGCGGAGGAATTGGGAACACGGGATGGCATTTTTGCAGGAGGTAGGGTGGGAAGAGGTGTAATCCAGGTAATTGTGGGAGTCAGTGTGTTTGTAAAAAAATGTCAGTGTCAAGTCGGTCATCATTAATGGAGATGGAGAGGTCCAGGAAGGGGAGGGAGGTGTCAGAGATGGTCCAGATGAATTTAAGGTCAGGGTGGAATGTGTTGGTGAAGTTGAATTGCTCAACCTCCTTGCGAGAGCATGAGGTGGCGCCAATGCAGGCATCAATGTAGCGGAGGCATGAGGTGGCGCCAATGCAGGCATCAATGTAGCGGAGGAAGAGGTGGGGAGTCGTGTAATTACGAAAGATCGACTGTTCTATGTAGCCAACAAAGAGACAGGCATAGCTGGATCCCATACGTGTGCCCATGGTTACCTCTTTGGTCTGGAGGAAGTGGGAGGATTCGAAGGAGAAATTGTTAAGGGTGAGGACCAGTTCGGCCAAACGAATGAGAGTGTCAGTGGAAGGGTACTGTTGGGGACGTTGAGAGAGGAAAAAACGTCCCGAAACGTCGATTTTGCTGCTCTTTGGATGCTGTCTGAACTGCTGTGCTCTTCCAGCACCACTAATCCAAAATATGGTGAAGGTGTTAGCCCCCTGTGTTCGCTGTCTGTGCCATAATGTTTAGATTGATTCTAATCTAAAAAGTGAGATAACAGAGTCTTACATGAATTCATGCAGTTTTTGAGCAAAGTACAATGTAACTGCAAGTACAAATTCACCCCATAAATGTATATGGGGGGGTTTGTGGGGTGAATTTGTACTTGCAGAGTTTCTTGTACTTCGCTTAAAAACTGCATGAATTCATGTAAGACTCTGTTAACTCACTTTTTAGATTAGAATCAATCTAAACATTATGGCACAGACAGCGAACACAGGGGGCTAACACCTTCAACGCATTATCTGGCTAACACCAATTGTTACAGTTAACCTGAGAATGTAACTTTTAAAAACAGTTTTGTGATTTACATATGAAAGAAGTGAAACTAACATGGTCACTCTAACAGATGAAAGACTCAACAAACAATCAAGGTATTTTTCAATGTATAATTTCAGTTATATCACACTGTAAACGTTTGCTCTAAATTCTGTGTCTTACAATTGTGTCCTCCACAACCACCTGATGAAGGAGCAGCGCTCCAAAAGCTAGTGCTTCCAATTAAATCTGTTGGACTATAACCTGGTGTTGTGTGATTTTTAACTTTGTGCACCCCAGTCCAACACCGAAAACTCCAAATCACTCCTAAAGTTTGGTCATGTGCCCATCACCTCATATCCTTATCTAAACCGGATTACTGACTGTCTTTCATGTCTTAGACCCATTCCTTATCATTTTCCACCTCTCTTGCGTGGTCAGTAAACTCTTTGTCCAAACCTCTATTGTCTTTTCTCGTACGTACTTTAAGTTTGAAGTGGTTTGTCAATATGTTCCTTTCCACTGTGATTTCTGTTTCTCCTTAACAACTAATTTTAAGTTTTGATTCGGAGATGAAAGGCTTAACAGACAATCAATTCTTCAATGTATAATTTCAGTTACATCACACTGCAAATTTTTGCTATAAATTCTGTGTTACGATCGAGCCCTCCACAATCACCTGATGAAGGAGCGTCGCTCCGAAAGCTAGTGTGCTTCCAATTAAACCTGTTGGACTATAACCTGGTGTTGTGTGATTTTTAATTTTAAGTTTTGCAGCTACCTGAACTTGTTTTTGCATAGAGCTGGTCTTCCTGCATTTCCCAGCAAAGCTTGAAACCTTTACTTAAGCTATTTTACCTGATACTCTTTACTTTTGTAAATTTGATGCTTTATTTCTGAAGTTATTTGGTTTCTTTAATTCTATGCTTTCCCTTTGTGTCCTTTCTCACTCGCTGCAGGGTGAGTACATCCTTCCTGAGGTATCAGGCCCAACATTGCTCACAGTACTCTAAATGTCCACATGATCCATATCCCTCTTATCCCTGCCTGTTCATGTGTCTGTCTAAATGCCTGTTAAACATTGCTATTGTATTGGCTTCTACCTCCTCCCTGGCAGCATGTTCCAGGCACCTACCACCCTCTGTGTAAAAAACCTGCCTCACATTTCTCCTTTAAGCTTTTCCTCTTAAAAAGCAGATGGATTGATGCTAGAATGGTCATCGAGGAAGTGGTAGAGGTGGGTACAGTTACAACATTCAAAAGTCATTTGGACAGGTACATGGGTAGGAAAGGTTTAGAGGGATATGGACCAAACGCAGGCAAGGCTAGTTCAGTTTAGGAAATCTGGTCAGCATGGATGAGTTGGGCCAAAGGCTCTGTTTCCGAGCTGTTTGACTCTATGACTCTATAGCTCTTTATTGGGTATGAGAATAGATGACATTTACAAGTTTACACCTCCCCTTGTAATGTTAGCAGAAGGGATGGTTTGTGATGTAATGGTGTCTTTGTGTTGATGAACTAGTGCAGGCATGATGGGCTGAATAGCCTCCTGCTGAAGTTAACAATTCTGTGATTTGGTGAGCGATGGAGCAATGAGCTAATCAAATGGCCATTCTGTTTTTGCAACATTGTTTGTGGGATTAGTCCAAGCACAAGTGATTTTCTGAATGTTCTGCTGAACTTAAAAGGTCAAGAAGTGGAGCTAAACGCTATATTAATTATGATGCATGTAATAAATGTGTATTATGTATAAGATTATTAGAAGTGAGATTTCCCACAGTTCTCACTTGGTAAGTAAGCCATCACTAAAAACTTAATTTGTGCAGTATTAATTATGATATATATGAATGCAAAACACTGCAGATGCTGGAAATCTGAAACAGACACAGAATTCTGGAGAAACTCAGAATGTCAAGCAGCATCTCTGGACAGAGAAAGAGATAACGTCACAGGTTATAAAAGCAGAAAGTGCTGGAGAAACTCAGCAGGTCTGGCAGCATCTCTGGACAGAGAAAGAGATAATGTTACAGGTTATTAAAGCAGAAAGTGCTGGAGAAACTCAACAGGTCTGGTAGCATCTGTAGAAAGAGAGAAAGAGGATTAATATTTCGAGTCAAATACGACTCTACCTGACAGCGTTCTGAAGAGAAGTCATTCTTGTCTTGAAGTGTTAGCTATGATTTATGTTAAATCATTCATTTTAATCTCCCTCTAACGTGACGGCGTGGTAACTGGCCAGAGTAGACGTATATACACACACACACGCACTGTCAGAAATGAGTGGGTTTGCAGTTTGATGAAGTTATTTGGAATTTGGGTTGAACTGTAAAGAGATGACGTAAAAATGGTCAGACACCTGCAGTCAGCGAGATTCCTGAACTGAAATGGGATTCTTTTCAACCATAATGACCACACTGAAGGCATGTTTATATTGCTGCTGGACTCGAACCAGGACTGCTGGTTGCAGCATGTCAGAACTATGAGTGTCACCATCCACACCCTTGTCTTTCTAGTTACACCAATGAATGAAACACTTCAGAGTGCACCAAACTCACAATACCATCTTTCCCTCGGAGTGTCATTTCCTAAAATTACGCCTCACCTGTGCTCATCTTTCCTCTGATGGGATCTGTCACTAGCAAGGCCAACATTTGTTGCCCATCCCTCATTGCCCCTTGAACAGAGGGGCTTGCTCAGCCATTTCAGAGGGCAGTTTAGAGTCAGCCATGTTATTATGGGTATGGAGTCACATGTATGCCATGCCACAAGAGAATGGCAGATGGGCCAAAGGGTCTCTTGGTCCATAATAGTTTGACAACTCCCTTCCATAAAGAGCTTCAGGGAACTAGATGGGTTTTTTTAATGGTTATGGTCTCCATTATTGCGACTAGCGTAATATCTGGAATTAGGAGTCTAATGATGCCCATCATTAGACAATTGCCAATTGTCAAAAAAAAACATCTGGTTCATTAATGCCCTTTAGGGAAGGAAACTGCCACTCTTACCTTATCTGGTCTACATGTGACTCTAGACATAGCACAATGTGGTTGACCCTTAACTGCCTTCTGGGCAAGTAGGGATGGGCAATAAATGTTGCCTAGCCAGCAATACCCACATCCCGTGAATGAACTTTTAAAAATCTAAATTTATTGTTAACATTTCACCAGCTGCCCTGGTGGGATTTGAACTGTATCCTTAGTACATTAGCCTGTACCTCTGGGTTATCAGTCCAGTACCATCATCAGTACACCACCATTTGGTCGTCAAGCTTGTAAAACATCACTGGGTGTGGCAATTGGACATCTTTGAGGATAAAGCTAAGCGCTTGGGAAAAATAAAATGAAGGGATTTTCAGACCATTCGAATTGAGCATTTGGTGAGAGATAGCACTATTGCCTCACAGCACCAGGGACTCGGGTTCAATTCCACCCTCAGGCAATTGCCTGTGTGGAGTTTGCACCGCGGGCTTCCTCTTGGTGCTCTGATTTCCTGCCAGTTAGGGTGGAATGGCCATGTTAAATTGACCATAGTGTGCAGGCTAGGTGGGTTAGCCATGGGAAATACTGAGTTACAAGGATAGGGAAGCAAACTGGATGTGAGTGGGATACTTCTTGAAGGGTCGATGAAACTTGATGGGCCGAATGGCCTGCTTCCACACTGTAGGGATTCTATGATTCCTATAAATGTAACAGTTGAATTATCAAAGTAGTCGCTTTTTGCCCTACTACCTTTGTTTATTGGGGAGCCTTGGATTGGTGCTGGATGCTAAACCCCCTTCTGTTTTAACCACTCCCCGACACGATTTGTAAACTTGAGGCATGGAGTTGTGACTTTGATGAGAACAATGCAACATGTTGCACATGAACTAACTAGTGATTACTGTGGTCAGGCCCAAGCATGACAGCCATTTTCTGTCAGACGTCATGTTGCAAAATGAATCCCTTGTTCATGTTCTGCTGTTTCTGTTTGAAACATTATTTAATTTCCTTTTCTGTTACTCAGCATTTCCCCGTGCCTCTTTCAGTGCTAGACAACACCTTCAGCTAAACAACGGTGGTGAAGTAAACATCATGTAGGGGAATTATTTATTTAATCTAGTCTACAGCTTGAAGACAACTTCATTCTTTGTAGCTTCTAGCTGGCGTCACTATTTATTCACCAAGTCAGAACTGATTGGATGGCAGCTTAAGATCCATGTTGAAATTATTTGCATGGATTTTGTTAGTCACCGTTTTGTAATTTTCATCAAAGAACACTTTGAACTCTGTAGAGAATTTAGCCAGCGGTGGTTTAGTGACAGTCACTGAACTGCGTACTTACTGTAATGTTCTCCAGATTGAGGTAACTGCATGTTTGTTTCTGATCAGGCTGGAAAAGCGAACTCTCTCTTCAGTTCCTGGTAAACAGGGATATCACAGTGAACCTTATTTTTGGTGTGACAATGTGATTACCCCTTTAGGTACTGCAGTCTTAGCCCTGCAAGTCTTTTTGAAGATAAAAGCACCAAAGTTCCAGAGTATTGCAGGGCTGCTGACTCATTATGAGAGATAAAAGCAAATTACTGCGGATGCTGGAATCTGAAATCAAAGAGAAAATGCTGAAAAATTTCAGCAGGTTTGGCAGCATCTATAAGGAGAGAAAAGAGCTGACCTTTCGAGTCTAACTGACCCTTTGTCAAAGCTAATAAAAAGGGAGAAATAGGGAGGTATTTATACTAGGCCCCTTTTTTTAGCTTTGACAAAGGGTCAGTTAGGCTCGAAAGGTCAGCTCTTTTCTCTCCTTACACATGCTGCCAGACCTGCTGAGATTTTCCAGCACTTTCTCTTTTGGTTTCATTATGAGAGATGGCTGACACTGGTTTAACTTGAGGGTCACCATACCCTCATGCAACAAGGTCAGCCGAATGGGTCTAATAGAATATGAGTTCCCTGATTTGGACTGCTTAAGCCGGTCCCCCAATGAGGGAGCCCTGGCTGACAGTTATAAACAGGAGTGTCAATGGTTCTGCTCACTCTGAGAGCTGGCTCAGAGTGAGCCGGATCAGCATCTAGGATGCTCTACGTGTAACTAGCAGGTGGTTGGTGATGGGATACCGGCCTCTGTGGAGTTATTTCACCTCAAATGAGGGAAGTGGTTGGGAAGCCGGGATGTTGACAGTGGCCTTTCAGTAACCTGCTGCTAACCTACAACCCGCCCTCCTTCATATTGATCACTCCCACCATTGGTTTCGATGTCAGAGGCTGCCTGGGCTACTAAGCTCTCGGATTCCCCCTCCCCACCCCTCCCCACCATCTCCTCCTTCGATAAGACATTCCTTAAATCCACCTCTTTCATCAAGGTCTTAACTCGCTGACGGAATATCTGCTTACGTGGCTCAGTGCTAAACTTAGATGGTGCACACATCAACTGCTTAATTGGGGAATGCGGCTATACAACTGTAAGTTTTTGTTATTGTTGCACCATCATGGGCTTGACAGTCAAAAGGTCTGCTGCCTGTTGTCAGGTAAATGCCAGATGTCACATTGGAAACTTAGTGATTGTTGCTGGTATTGCTTCACGAAATTGTTGCACCCTTTTTCCTAAATATCTGTGTCCCCGACCATAGAATCAGTGTAGAAGCAGGCCATTCAGCCCATCAAGTCCATACCACTCCTCCTAAGAACATTCCACCCAGACCCATTCCTCTACCCCTGTATTTTCCATGGCTAATCCAGCCACCCTGCAAATCCCTGGACATTATGGGTAACTTTGCATAGTCAATCCATCAACCTGCACATCTTTGGACTGTGAGAGGAAACTGGAGCAAACCCACGCAGACACGGGGAGAATGTGCAAACTCCACACAGCCGGTCGCCCGAGGCTGGAATTGAACCTGGGTCCCTTGCACTGTGAGGCAGCAGTACTAACCACTTTATGGTCTTGTGTGGCCTTAACAGTTGTAAAATTATTTTGGTACTAACAGTTTGATAACCATTTATATATATGTTGTTTGAGAGTGAACTGGAAGGGCCAAACCCCTAGCAGCTTTTACCAAATAATTATGTCTTTCACTTCCAACCTTAAAGAGGACGTCCCCAGAATAATGTGCTGTAACTGTATTGTTACGAAGTTGAAGGGATGTACTACTAGGTGGCAGTCCCAGAGTATACTGGCTCTAAAATGGATACCTGAGTTTTGGTTGCTGTTTTGACAGCAATTCAAATGTAACCAATTTTTAATTTCTCCCCCAGGATACTAAAACCAAATCGAGTTTGAATTTATTGTTTTGCTAACATTGAACCAATGAGATGATCCAATGTTGGGGGTGGGGGAGTATAAAATGCAGACATTTTGAAAATTGGTCAGTGAGCAACTGCTGTAGAGAGAGAGAGAAACTGGAGAGTTACTCGCCAGGAAATTAGGAAACACTCAGTATCAAAGATATCTTTTCATGTGAAACATATTCGCAGCAAAAGAAAGATGACACAGGGTGATCCTCAGCCGGAAGAAGAAAGACACAGAAGAAGACAGTGGGCTGCGTGGTTTTGAAATTAAGTTGATGTAATTTTAATAGATGTATTATTGGAACAGCATATTGTTATAAAGTTGGAGGCAGGTAGTAAGCAGTTAAGAGAAAGGGGGGCTTGGAGTTGTGAATAGTTGTGGCTAATGTTCAATTTTAGAGTTAAAAAATAAATTGATGTTCTTTTCTTTAAATAGTGAACTTTTGGAGTTCTCTGTCACTAATATTTTAACAGATTATAGGGCGGGGCGAGCTTTTCTAGATGCTCGGGTTTAATTAACAGAGAGGTTCACTGCTGTGTCAGAACAGTATGGAGTTTTGAAATCCACCTACTGTACAGTCAGTGAGACAGCAACTGCAGATGGTGGTAAAACCTTCTTTCTGCTGAACAAACAAGAACTTAATAACCTTCAAACTGTGTGACTTTTGTTTTAATTACAAACCTGCTAATTAAACAGAGAAATCTGCAGGCCACAGTTTCTGCTGTGTGGAGGAGGGTACATACTGTAAAAGCCACAATCTGCTTGTATATGCCCACATTTCCATTCTCGAATTACCTCATGGAAATCAGATCCATGATTCACTTACGGGCCCATGAGGCTGATTTTCCCGATCTTGGTGTGAACCAGTCAAACCATCGCCCACATCAGCCCCAGATGGTGATACCATTGTTCTTCCAGCGATGGAGGTATTCAGTTTTCAGGCAACTATCCCTTGGCGTAATTGCGCATTTCCATGGAGCAACAGGAACATGGAGCTATGTGGAAGGACAATGTGGAACAATGAAAGGGAAGTGGTACAAGGGTGAACCAAAGTGTCTTACAACCCCCTGCAGAGCCTTGGAAGCTTCGGTGAAGTGAGACTCAGGTTTTGCACTCTAGAGACTGTCCTGATTGAGATCAAACCTTCACAAACAGGCCACCGTCTCTGGTCGTAGAATCTTCATGTGATGCAGGGCTGCATGGTGACTCTGACTTCCAGCATCCACAGTCCTTACTGTCTCCAATGTCCATGTGACATATCAGAAACTGATTAAGGATAAAGCTCCAACAATGTGCCCTCGAATTCTTCAGATGCAGAGATTGAAATGGATCGAAAAACAGAGTAATTGCCAGAGGAAACTGAGAATGATGACATGAAAATGAGAGCATCATCTCCAAATTCATCCTGTTCAAACTAACAGCATAACCTTGAGAAGTGAGACTTGGCTCCTCTTGATTTATAGGAAGTAGAAGTAATGAGGCAGTAACTCAATAAAGAGCTCTTTGAAAAGTTTAATATCAAAATGTTTTCACTTTTGTTTAAAGATTTTGGACGCCAGCATCTCCTTGGGTTTCTCTTGAACCCAGTCCAATCCAAGTCCTGCTCCAAGCTGAACTCTCAGCCAGAATTATATAAATATCAACGAGATAGAGAACCAGTCAAAAGTGATGGATAAACAACGCAAAGCTGTGTAAATTAATCTCCCTATCATTATTTTAACGCTCATAAAGGGTAGAAGTTTCCCCTTCTTGGTGTGGGGTGGCAAGAATTGTGGGAGAACACAGCAACAATGGTAAAAAAAATCAGGATCTCAGTGTTGTGAAAAAGGTTTCCAATTTTCTCCTTAATCTTTAAACAGTGATGTCAGAAGCTCACTATTGAGTAACGACTGACCATATTTCCATGTATTTGCATCTTATTACTAACCAAGCCTGCCTTACTTGGGAGCTACTTCTGATTCTGCACTCCAACCCCAAGAAACTAGAGGTGTAACACAGACCAGGTCCCTGCTAGCTATGGCTCGCCAACTGCTTATCCCAGCTGTCATCTCACTGTTTCTTCACCACATGCATAACAGACACCATCCTTCTCTGACCTTCATCCACAAAAGTCAACAGTCACCAACCATCAGCTTCAGAATAGCATAATGCCTGCTTTTTGAACAACTCTCACACCACTTCAACACTCCACTTCAGAGTTCAGAGATGCCTGCGTCTTACACCTTGCCAGGTTGCTATCCCAAAAGGGACATATGCATCTTCGAAACCTGTCTGATTCACTAATGTCCTTCAGGGAAGAAAATCTGCCACCCTCACCTGGTCTGGCTTACATATGAATCCAGACCCAGAGCAATGTGTTGATTCGCAATCACCCTTTGAAATGGCCTAGCAAGCCACTCAGTTGTACCAATCGCTACAAAGTCTCAAAGAAATGAAACTGGACAGATCACTTGGCATCAACCCAAGCACTGGAAAAGACAACGCCAGTAACAGCCCTGTTGACCCTACAAAGTCCTCTTCACTAACACCTGGGGCCAGTGCCAAAGTTGGGAGAGTTGGCA
This sequence comes from Chiloscyllium plagiosum, assembly GCF_004010195.1. Classification (NCBI taxonomy): domain Eukaryota; kingdom Metazoa; phylum Chordata; class Chondrichthyes; order Orectolobiformes; family Hemiscylliidae; genus Chiloscyllium; species Chiloscyllium plagiosum. The sequence goes on from NC_057739.1 coordinate 42,313,845, forward strand.
AACAGACTAGTCAAGCAACAACCTGGCACAATCATAATTCTCTCCCTAAGGGAATTGTAGATCAACCCACAGCAGGTGGACTGCAGCGGTTCCAAGAAGGCAGCTCATCCCTACCTTCTCAAGGGGCAACTAGGGATGGGTAATAAATGCTGGGCAAAGCATCCCACAAAATGAATAAATTAAAAACAAAAGCTGCATTTTATAGCTCTTAACTGGCTATCTCAGCACTTTATACTTACGTAGAGCCCGGAAGCCTGTGTATCTTGCATTACTTTATATTGTGGTGGATAAGGAGAGTTACTGGTTTGGGCGGAGGAGGTGAGTGAGATCCTTTCAGTAGATATGATGTATGCAGTAATGGGAATCATAGCCTAAGTGAGAGGGCTGTGCAGTGGCAGAGTTAGAGTAAGTGGTTCCCCTGGGAGTTTGAGTTGGCAGAGAGAAGATGGTTGGGACCCAGCTTTCGAAGATTGTTGGTCGCAATTGTATAGGGACTTTGGTGAGACCACACCTAGAGTATTGTGTGCAGGTCGTGCCTCGTTTTCTGAAGAAGGATGTTGAGGCGATGTTGGGGGTGGCGGGGGCAGTGGTGTGGGGGCAACAATAGTTTCCCAGACTGAATCCTGGGAAGGCAGGACTGGCACATGAAGAGAGACTGAATCAGTTAGAAGAATGAGGAAAGAATCTCATACAAACCTTTCAAAATCTAACAGGACCACATAGGATAAACACAGGAAGGATGTTCCCATTGACTGGGGTCACAGTTTAAGGATACAGCGTGGGTCATTTAGGACAGAAATGAGGAGAAATTTCTTCGCCCAGAGAATGGGGAGCCTGTGGAATTCTCTGCCACAGAAAGCGTCTGAGGCCAAAACACTGAGTATTTTCAGAAAGGGGTCAGATATATTCTTAAGGTGAAAGGGATCAAAGGGACCCCACATCATACCTGCAACAGCATCCTGCCTTCACTCTGTCCTTCCCTTCTCCACCAATGCTCTGGCTTTTCATAAAATCGTAATCAGGGAGAGATTGTAAAGCCAGCTGTCACTGTACTTCCTGGAATTGCCTTCACATATTAAACCCTTCTTTTATCGAACAAACTTTCAGTCAACATCCTGGGGGTTATCATTGAGCAGAAACTCAATTGGACTCTCCATATAAATACAGTGGCTAGGAGTCTTGCATAAAGTAACTCACCTCCTGACTCCCCAAAGCCCGTCCACCATCTACAAGGCACAAGTCAGGTGTGTGATGGAATATTCCCCACTTGCCTGGATGGGTGCAGCTCCAACAATACTCAAGAAGCTTGTCACCATCCAGGACAAAGCAGCCCGTTTGATTGGTACCACATTCACAAACATCCACTCCCTGCACCATTGATGCTCAGTAGCAAGTGTGTACTATCTACAAGATGCACTGCAGTAATTCACCAAAGATTATTATACAGTACCTTCCAAACCACAGTCATGACTAATAGCAGCAGATACATGGGAACACCACCCCTTTCATCTACCCCTCCAAGCCACTCATCATGCTGGAAATATATCGCCGCTCCTTCCATGTCGCTGGGTCAAAATCCTGGAATTCCCTCCCGAAGGGCATTGTGGGTCAACCCATAGCACATTAACTGCAGCAGTTCAAGAAGGCAGCTCACCACCACCCTCACAAGGGATGGGCAATAAATGCTTGACCCAGCCAGCAATACCCACAACCAGTGACAGAATAATTAGTGAATCGTTGCTCCAGTTCTCTTGTTATGCAGTGATGGAGGCTTTGTGGTTAAATCTTTACCCATGTAATGCAGAGGACCCACGTTAATTGGGCTAAGTAATATGAAGGGCTTATGCCTGAAACGTCAACTCTCTGCTCCTTGGATGCTGCCTGACCTGCTGTGCTTTTCCAGCACCACACTTTTCGACTCTGACTCCCCAGCATCTGCAGTCCTCTCTTTCTCTCAGCCGCTGAAGTAGTAAGCAGGATGGAAACAATTGTAAGCAAGGGAAGTTTGTAAATTTATTAAGATACAGGAAGCCAACTAAATTTGCGCCAATAAAATCCAATCACAGGCTGTCTTTAGATTGGACGATGATCATCCTTGTGGAAACATTTGCAAGTTAGGAATTTGTTAACTGTAGCCCACTGATGTTTTCCTGTGTGTGTGGTGTACTTAGAGCTCCAAATGCATCATTACATCTCGCCACACATTGTGAGTTCGTACATAATTAAGCAGTGTTGATGAAGTATTTGATTGTGCCACAGTGCCACAGTTACAGCTTCACCAGTATTAGTATAATGGAGCAGCAAGATGTTTTATTGAGATGATAATTCTTTGCAGAGTTTTGATTGCACAGCAAAGTAATTGCATTTTTATTTTGCATTTATGTATTACAAAAGGGCTGTGATTCAGTCTGTGTTTTTACACACGCAGAGTCATTGAGCTGTACAGCACGGAAACAAACCCTTTGGTCCAACTCGTCCATGCTGACCTGATGTTCTAAATTAATCTAGTTCAATTTGCCAACATTTGGCCCATATCCCTCTAAACCCTTCCATTCATGTACCCATTCAGATGCCTTTTAAATGTTGTAATTGTACACATAGACTTAAAGTAAGGGGCAGAAGGTTTAGAGGGGATGCCAGGACCCCCAGGGGGTAGTGAGAGTCTGGAACTAGCTGCCTGTCAGGGTGGGAGAGGCAGAAATCCTCATCACATTGGCAAAGTATTTAGATGTACACTTGCGATGCCAAGACATGCAAGGTTATGGACCAAGTGCTAGGTTAGAATAGGTAGGTGCTTTCATTTCTGACTGGCACACTCTGAACGGGCTGAAGAACCTTTTTTTAAGCTGCGGACGTCAATGACTCTGTGACATACAAAGCGTGTGATTCAGTCTGTGTTTGGACTGAACTTGATGTCATTCAGACCTTTATTTACAGGATTAAACCTCGCAGCGATTCCGCTAACAGAAACATCAATGAGACACAGGTTCGGTATTTTACTCAGGATTTTAACCTGGTTCATTTCCAGTTTGCCCCTCCCAACAAAACAAAATCGGTGCCCACTGGTTATAGTTCTCTCTTTTACTGTGGGGTTCCTATCGCCCCACTGCGGATCGAAGGGCATAAGGTTTGCAAAGCTCTGTGGGCCACACCAAGCAGGATAACAAGCAGGTCTCTGTTTTGGAGACTGAGTAAACGTTGTCTGAACTTCATTTGTTTGCACGCCTTCCCTCGATAAGGGAGCTGCAGATTACACAGGGCACAGAGGGAGCTAGGTCGTCCCCTTTCGAGCCTTGCCTTTAGAGATCTAATCACTTTCAAACTGTTTTATTTGTTTAGGAAAGAGCCAGTAATCTTCTGATCTTTGCTTACAGGGAGATTTGGGAGCCCCAGGACCTCCTGGCGTTCGTGGGCTGGTTGTAAGTACCAAACATTCCTTCCCTGATTCAATGCCACTCTTTATTTTGCATTGAGTTGGATCATTCTGCTTTCGGCTCTCTCTTTCAGCTTTAAAAATGCAGAGAATCCTGTCACTGTTCAGATGTTGCATTATAACTGTTTAGTTAGCCAAAAGTGGCAGCTGAACACCACAACCATCACAAATATTATTTAATAGATCAGATTTATTCATTACTGTTTCACAGTGAGCTATTCAAACACTGGGTTTGCAAATACTCAAATCTTCTAACTCACTAACAATACTTTGGTTTCAAAATATCATTGAATCATTCTCAGAAAGATATATTTTAATTCTTGCTTTGGTTGCATTCCTCTCTCCTGGCATATAGTCCTCCCTGGGGACATTCCAACCAGCACACAAGCTCTGACTGTTGCACTAACAATTAGGAGTAACTTTATTCTCGTAAAACTAAAACTATAGATTAAAGTTTTTGGACAAAACACAATGAACTCTAAAATTTAGCACTTTGGTAATATTTCTATTTTGCTCCCACTTCCACTTCTTTCACGGTGTCTCCCCTACCAATTGCTAAAGAGAAATACAGAGACTTTTATTTGCATTAATGTAGCACCTCTCACAACCACTAGACATTTTATAACACTGTGTGGCCTGTTAAACAGTTTTGACGTACAGTCAATGCTGTAAGGTAGGGAGTGCAGCCAACCCTTAACGCACAGCAAGTTCCCACAAAGGCCGTGTGGTGACGATCTGATCAGCTGTTGCTGTGATGTTGATTAAGATAATCATTGATCAGGATATTGTGAGGCAAACCCTCTGCTCTTTGAAACAGTACCATGGGATTTATAGCTTCCACTCAAGTAGTCAGGTGGAAGTCTCAGTCCACCAATTTAAACCTGATGTGGAGATGCCAGGTGTTGCACTGGGGTGGACAAACCAGAAAAGTCACACAACATCAGGTTAGAGTCCAACAGGTTTATTTGAAATCACAAGGTTTCAGAGCACTGCTCCTTCGTCAGGTGAAATGGTTTGTCAAACATAGAAACGTAAAAACATAGAAGCTATTTGGACCTTCGAGGCTGCTCCACCATTCATCACAATCATGGCTGATCATCCAACTCAATAGCCAAATCCTGCTTTTGCCCCATAACCTTTCATCCCATTTGCCCCAAGTGCTATATCTAGCCGTGTCTTGAATACATTCAATGTTTTGGCATCAGCTACTTCCTGTGGTAATGAATTCCACAGGCTCACTGCTCTTTGGGTGAAGAAATGTCTCCTCATCGCTGTCCTAAATGGTCCACCCCGAATCCTCAGGCTATTACCCCCTAGTTCTGGACACACCCACCATCGGGAGCATCCTCCCTGCATCTACCCTGTCTAGTCCTGTTAGAATTTTATAAGTCTCTCAGATTCCCCCCTCAGTCATCTGAACTCCAGTGAAAACAATCCTCACCTTGCAGTGAATAGCCAAACTGACAAAAACAAAATCAAACCAGAGAAAGGCTGAACTGGGAGAACTGGCCACAAGTGTGTTTCACAAAGATCTGACAGCCTTTTGCCTGAGGCAATATCTGTTAGCTTTCATCAAACTGGCCATAAAATCCTTCCAAACCAGACTTTTTGGAATTGCTGCTTTTACGACCTCTCTGGACAAAAAAGCCAAAGACAACATAACCTTGTTAAAGGAGCAGCATCATCACAAATTTAACTGAGACCTTGTTCCAGGGGCACAGAGGCCCAAGGAGCTTCATTTTGTGCTGTAACCATCCAGTAGTTCCATTGCATATTCAAACATAGAATCCCCGATAGTGTGGAAGCAGGCCATTCGGTCCATCGGGTCCACACCAATCCTTTGAAGGACACCCACCCAGATGTACCTCCCTACCTTAAAATAAATTTAGCAAAAATACCTGGGACTTGCTGTTCCTAAAAATCCATTTGCCGATGGGTGGCTCACCCCTTTTTTTGTTCTTAGAGGTATGTTCGTCAAACACTCATTTACATTCTTTTCAGAAGTGCATTAACAGAACTTGGCTGAACGATCTCACACAAGACGACTTGTTCTTTGATTTTCTTATGCAACAAATAATCAGATCTGTGTGCTTTTTTAACTAATTGGAAAATGGTACTGTAAGCATTAAGAATGTCGCTCCTGTTTTAAATCTAATGCTACTGGAACTCAGATCCTATAATTTTTTCACTGATTTTGAAATGTTATATCAATCTTGTCACTCCTACTTAATTCCCTTCATGCTCCGGGGCAGAATATTAATAGAACAAGGGGTAATTATCTGATTTTCCTTTAACTATCTCCAGGTGGTTCTTTTTAAAACACTTCAAAAATGTAATTTTAGTCAGTTCTATGCACTCATGTGCATAATTGCATTTTTAGACCTGAATAAATAAGCAGAAGTACACAGAACAATTTTTTTACAATCAGATTAATAAAATTCCAGCAATTTATTTCTAGTACCTTCGATCCCATGAGCTCACACTGTGCACAAGGCTTTCTGGTGGACTGATTCAAGTATTAGCTTAATCAAGGAAAGGTTTTCTCCTCAAATAGTCACTTAAATGACAAACAAAATCCACAACTATTCTCTTTCTGAGTTATTGTACTGAGAGATTTATCTATTACCCAAGGGTAGAGTAAATCCCATCCATAGGATTGATGAGGAGCCATACTGGGTGAGTTGGCCCTGGTGAGGTATGTGCCCCTTTCTTGGAACCAAAGAATCCCTACAGTGCAGAAAGATGCCATTCAGCCCATTGAGTCTGCACGAATCCTCCAAAGGAGGACTACCCTGTAGTCCCGTAACTCTACATTTTCAACTATGGCTAACCCATCTAGCCTGCACATTCCTGGACACTATTGGGGAATTTAGTATGGCCAATCCACACCGACCTGCACATCTTTGCGCTGTGTTAGGAAACTGGAGGTCCTGGAGGAAAACCACACCGACAGAGAGTGGTTCAAATGTGGAATGAACTTCCTATGGAAGTGGTGGACATGGGTACAATTACAATGTTTAAAAGACATTTGGATAAGTTCATGAATAGGAAAGGTTTGGAAGGATATCGGCCCAGAGCAGGCAGGGGCGACTAGTTTGGTTTGAGATTATGGTCGGCATGGACTGGTTGGACTGAGGGTCTGTTTCCGTGCTGTATCTCTCTATGACTGTTTGACTGTATGTCTATGAACTGTACTCAGATAGATAAAGGGTCACTTGCAGTCAACAGTGAGGAGCAGACATCAGAGGGACGGATACTGGTGAAATGGTGAGATACACACCATTAATGCAGAGAGATGTGGAGTGATGCATTTTGGAAGGAGCAATGAGGAGGAAAGATATAAATGCCAACTATAGACCGATGAGCCTGACGTCAGTGGTGGGCAGTTTGTTGGAGGGAATCCTGAGGGTCAGGATGTACATGTATTTCGAAAGGCATGGACTAATTAGGGATATTCAACACGGCTTTGTGCATGGGAAGTCATGTCTCACAAACTTGATTGAGGATTTTGAAGAAGTAACAAAGAGGATTGATGAGGGCAGAGCCGTGGACGTAATCTTTGTGGATTTCAGTAAGGCGTTCGACAAGGTTCCCCATGGGAGACTGGTTAGCAAGGTTAGATCTCATGGAACACGGGGAGAACTAGCCATTTGGATACAGAACTGGCTCAAAGGTAGAAGACAGAGGGTGTTGGTGGGGGGTTGTTTCTCAAACTGGATGCCTGTGACCAGTAGAGTGCCACAAGGTTTGGTGCTGGGTTCACTACTTTTCGTCATTTATATAAATGATTTGGATGTGAGCATAAGAAATATAGTTAGTAAGTTTGCAGATGACCGCAAAGAAGGTTACCTCAGATTACAACAGGATCTTGATCAGATGGGCCAATGGGCTGAAAAGTGGCAGATGAAGTTTAATTCAGATATATGCGAGGTGCTGTATTTTGCAAAAGCAAATCTTAACAGGACTTCTACACTTAATGGTAAGGTCCTAGGGAGTGTTGCTTCACAAAGAGACCTTGGAGTGGATAGCTGCTTCAAAATGGATTTGCAGATAGATAGGATAGTGAAGAAGGCCTTTGTTATTCTTTCCTTTATTGGTCAGAGTATTGAGTACAGGAGTTGGGAGGTCGTGTTGCGGCTGTACAGGACATTGGTTAGGCCACTGTTGGAATATTGCGTGCAATTCTGGTCTTCTTCCTATCAGAAGGATGTTGTGAAACTTGAAAGGGTTCAGAAAAGAATTACAAGGACCAGAGGAAGTGGTGGAGGCTGGTACAATTGCAACATTTAAAAGGCATCTGGATGAGTGTATGAACAGGAAGGGTTTTGAGGGATATGGGCTGGGATCGGGATTGGGTTGGGATATCTGAGTGGCATGGACGAGTTTGGACTGAAAAGTCTGTTTCCGTTCTGTACATCTCTATGACTCTAAATGAAACCGCACAGTTCCGGGGCAATGGATGAAGTAAGAGAGAGATCGGAAATCCAAACTGTTGAAATTATCAGGGTAAACTGATAAAGTCACAGGAAATGAAAGGAAACGAAAGGTCTGACATAGCGATCACAGCAACACTTCATAACACCTTTCACCTCAGTGTGATTAATATGCCCGATTATGGACATTATAAAATTCACATTGGCCTCACAGTGGGAACAAGTGGAGATGCACGAGATTGGAACCAAAGTTAGGGTCTCAAGGTACGTGGAGAGATGAGAAAGGCCAGACTTGTTCTTTCTTGAGAATACAACATTACAGGGACGTTTGATCAATGTGTTCACAGTGATCAGGACCTTTGACAGAATAGATTCATCAGGAATTGGTTCCCTGGTGGAACAGGTAATAACCAAAGACCATAAAGTCAAAATGTTTCATGAGAGTGGGGAATTTTTTTTACGCCATCGGTTCTGTTTTAGAATGTATCGCTGTATGTAAAATGGCAGAGGAAGCAGACTAACTATAACTTTCAAAAGAAAATTACGTAATATTCGAAAAAGAGAACTTTGTACTGGCTGTGAGGAAAAAACAGGAGTGTGGGACCAATTGACTAGCTCTTTCTCAGATCTGACAGACTGAATGGCCTTCTTTTGTGATTAATCAATCTGCAATCAATATAAAGCAGAAGGGCTCCAGTTATCAAGGTATGGACCACGAGGCAAAAGAAGCAGTGAACTACAGGATAGAGTGGGACAGGTACATCATTCACATGCAGAACGCAGGGGCATCAAAGAATAAATGTTCGAACCTGGTGCAAGATCTGATGGCAAATAAATATTGTTTATTTTGTAAGTAATTCCTTGCAGGTTGAATGTTAAAAGTACTTACAAAGGCAGGATCTCATTGAAATTAAGTCAGAAGTCACATGACACCAGGTTATAATCCAACAGGTTTACTTAAAATCACAAGTTTTCAGAACGCTGTCACATCATCAAAGGAGCAGTGCTCTGAAAGCTTGTGATTTTAAATAAACCTGTTGGACTATAACCTGGTATTATGTGACTTCTGACTTTGTCCACCCCAGTCCAACCCCGGCACCTCCCATTAAATTAACACCTCCATTAAATTAACATCTTGGTGTTTTGGTCCCCAAATTGGTCCATGTAGCGACAACATGTTAGGTATTTATGTGTAATTAAACAAACATTTAGTGTATTATCGCCATTCAACCATAAGTCAGTAACATTTCTCATTATCCATGTGTGTTGTGTACTTATAAACACCTTTAGCACATATTAATGAATGTGTTTATGACAAAGTCATTCCTTTCATATTTTAATTCAAAATCATAGTCCAGTGCAATGAAGGAAAGTTAGCAGTTGGTAGGTATTGGGCTGGACTCTCCCTCTGGGGATGACCAACAGAATTTGGGCCTGTTCCAGGTCCTAAATCCAGCCCCAGGGCAAACAGTTACCCACTACCTTGAAGTGGCCAGAGGGCGAGGTCTCTGTTCAATTACAAAGTGGTACACTAGAAAAGAAGGGATGGGGGCCACGGTTTGCAATCAGATGTTTTTCAGTCCAAATGTAGCAGTAGACAACACTTTCTCCTTTTGACATATCTGTTTCTTCCTCTTGTAGCTGATTAGATTGAGATTTAGTTTTTATTGTCATGTGTACTCAAGTACGGGATACAGGAGTACAGTGAAATGTTCACAGAAACAGGGGAATAAAGAACTAAGTTAAGAAGATAGGCAACAATCTTCTTAGCATAAAAATAGATTCTCAACTTTGTCAAAAACATTAATGTTTGCACTGTTGCCTTGCCGGACACTCCAGCAACCTGGTAGTATCAGTGAACTGTGTTCACACTTATATTTCAGCAATTAGTAATCAATTAATTCCTACTTGATTCATTATTTCACCATATAGAAAAACATTCTTCAGTTGAGTGAAACATTTACCCTTTGAGCAAGCGATTACGTAATGATGTTTTGCATTGCAGCCGCTCCTGTTATGTACCTGAGCTGGGTACATTAATGCCATTCATTGCTTAGGACATATGGGAATTCCATCTTCTGATGGAGCTGAAGACCAGTTGAGATAGAATGATTTGTTTCACATTTGACCAGTTTGTTTCAATCTTGTAAATGGTCACAGACTTTAATTGACTCTTTTTGTTCTCGGCAGGGGGATATGGGGCGTCTTGGGAAGATGGGCTTGCCTGGACAGCGAGGACCGAAGGTGAGGTGGATTATTCCAACTCTTCATTTGTCAAACGCTGAGTGATCACTATTCTGTTATATTCTGTTTCGAGGCAATGGCTGAAATTTCTTCGAGGATTAATCTCACCAAAGAAAGCTCCCATTTATTCATTAAACCTGTTGATCCAACATAATGGGTTCATAGCTCGAATCAGAAAACATTTTCTTTTCGATTTCCGTAAAAGGAAGGGAGGTAGATCACACACAACCAACCCATGCATGTGAAACCCAAAATAAAATGTTAACTGTTGGACATGATACTGTGATTGGGCAGCATTTGCTGAACAATTTGGAGTGCTTATGTAGCTGGATGAACAATTGATTTAATTTAATCGGTTAGGCTTAGAAATGACTCATTTGTACTTGCTAGCAAAGACGTGCAGGAACTGTTCTCTGCAAACAAAAGGAATATGTTCAAGCCTGGTTCAAATGATCCAGCAACTCAGGAAGCCTATAGTTCCCTAATGTTTCGGTTATGGTAACACCTTGGCCAATCAGAATTGTCTGCCGATCAATCAACATCTCTTTCTCCCGTACCATAAATTGTTGTGATTGTTTGAAATTTGGCATTCTTTCATTTTGTCCTGATGAGTGTAAGATGGAAAGCTTTGTCAACAAGTCTGTCTTTTCAGGAAATGAATAAGTTAAAGTTGCTAGACATAATGCAAATTGACTCTCTGACAATCATTAATAATAATGAGTCTTTCAATGCAAATATTGCTAGTATATTAAAAGATTTAAAACTTTCATTATACTTCTGCACTAACCACTTGTATTTAAATCATAGCCGTAATATAAGAAAATGTTCTCAGATGCTTCACAGGAATATGGCAAAGTAAAGTTAGGTAGGGAGATAATAGGACAGGCAGCCAGAACCTTAGAAATAGAGGCAGATGTTTGGCGGTGTCTTAAAGAAAGATGGAAGTAGACGTGAAGAAGGAGAGAGGTTTAGGGAGAGAACTGCAGATCTTCAGGAGACTAGAGTTAGATGAGCACAGATATCCTGGAGGATTGTAGGACTAGTAAGGTAAAGTGAGCTAGGAAAGATCTCTTCTCCCTCTCAGAGGGTTGTGAGTCTTTAGTCTCCTGTCCACAGAGAGCAGTGGGGGCAGAGTCCTTGTATATATTTAAGATGTGGAGGTGCCAGTGTTGGACTGGGGTGAACAAGGTCAGAAGTCACACGATACCAGGCTATAGTCCAGGTTATACAGATTTAGAACTTCACCTGACGAAGGGGGAGTGCTCCACAACCTTGTGATTTCAAATAAACCTGTTGGACTGTCACCTGGTGTCATGTGACTTTTGACCATGTATATTGAAGGCAAAGACAGATAAATTCTTGATCAGGAGGGGAATCAAGGGAAAGGGCAGGGAAGTGGATGTGAGGAATGATGGATCAGCCCAACTAGGAGCTGAACAATCTAGTCCTGTTCCTATTTTCTGTGGTCTTGTGGTAATAGTTGCTGTAGTTTGCCCACACTGGGAACTTTGCAGATGTTGGTCTTGTGCAATTTCTTGAAGGTCAATATTTTAATAAATGACAGAGTAAACACATGGAGCATGATTTATACAGATATCAGTTGCACAATACGAAAGCTAAAAATGTGTATTCAGTGTGTAAAGTGTGTTTGATTTCCTCTTTCACAGAGTTTGTGATATGAATGAAAAATGCATTGGATTATCTGAATAACTGACAAGAAAATACAAATGTAACATAACTGAAATTTGGAAAAAAGAGTGGCAAATTCATGTCCAAAATTGGATATTTTACCATGGGTTTGATTCTTTTCTGATATAGTAGAGCAAATACGCATCTGAAAGCACATTGTTCATCAGCAATGTATCAATCAATATATACTGCAATTGCTGTTCACAACTGAAAATGGACTCTATGTGATTTAATACAAACATCAAATTGTCTTTTCTTGGATGTAATAGTACAGCCATTCATGTAGACTTAAAATTGTGAAGTACTTTTGATGTACACCGCAGCTAAAAGTAAGCACTACTTCCTCCGCAAATATCCACACTACTGACCGCTTTGAATAAACACACCACAGTTCGTTGTGTGGAAGTGTTTGTCTTAGTTTTTTACAGCCAAGTGTCATGTATAAATAGAAGCTTGTAGTCATGTCAGAAAGCCTCCAAATCACACTCTTAAGAAATTCTGAGTTTCGGCTCCAATTATATCAATAAAATTGTGGATGGGAGTGTAAACTGATTCTATATTTCACTCCCCTCCTATTAAGGCTCAACAAACTTTCTTTGTGAGCTGTACAAAAACCATGAGAATAGAGATACAAAATGCTGCTCAGATGCTTGATGTGTGGGATCCAGTTTCAGCAAATCCTGATGGAACTACGCGTAACACAAACAAAAATTGCTGGAAAATGCTCAGGAGGTCTGGCAGCATCTGTGAAGAGAAACAGAGACAGATTTAATGTTTCGGATTGATTGCACTTCCTCAGAACTAAGTTAACATCACACAACACCAGGTTATAGTCCAACAGGTTTATTTGGAAGCTCTAGTTTTTGGAGCGCTGCCTCTTCATCAGGTAGCCAGTTGGGCAGGATCATAGGACTCAGAATTTATAGCACAAGATCATCGTGTCATGCAACTGAAACAATATAATGAACAAACCTAGAAGATGTAACAGCAATCTAGGTTTGTTCAATATATCATATCAGTTGTATGACACTATGAAATTGTGCTATAAATTCTGTGTCCTATGATCCTGTCCAAATAGCTACCTGATGAAGAAGCAGTGCGCCAAAAGCTAGTGCTTCTAAATCAACCTTTTGGACTGTAACCTGGTATTGTGTGATTTTTAACTTTGTCCACCCCAGTCCAGCACCTCCTCACCATTCCTCAGAACTGATTATCTTACAACAGTAACTTTCTCAGCACCAATGGGCAGAGAAACATTCTGATGAAACGTTAATTCTGTCTCTCTCCTCAGATATTGCCAGACCCACTGAGCATTTCCAGCATTTTCTTTTGTTTTAATTTCAGATTTTTAGCTATCACAGCTCTCTGTCTGTCTTAAAATAAAAAATAACGATCTATCCTATTAGAATGTAACTCCGAAAACCTTTACTGAATGAGTGACCCATTATCTCCTCCCATTTTACTGTGGGCAGTCACAGTGCTGGTTAGTCACCCTTTCCCTGTTGTCCCCAGTCAGCCACCCATTCATCTTCCAACCCAGCTCTGTTTAAGTCTCTCATGTCTGGCTTCAGGCTGTTCTCTTCTCCTTCTCCCATTTCCATCTCTCACCACACTATTTTTCCTCTCTGTCTGTCTGTCTTTCCCTCTCTCTGTCTTGAGGCCTGCATGATTTCATTTGCTTCAGGGCTGCTTTCTTTGATACTCCCACAGTCTTCACTGGCCTCCAGCCGTGCCAGTTCATGACTTTGTCTTTTTCTTCATACATCCATCTCATCGTCCACATCCCATGAGTGACCTGTCACTATTCCTCTGTTCTTGAAATTGCCCAGGTTTCTGTACTGCATGGTGAGCCTGGCTTGTAGATTATTCAGTTTCAGCAAGATATCGCAGTTACTCCAAACAGAATAAAATCATTGTTTAATTTCTATTTCCTTGCTTCACTGCTCTGTCACCACTGATCCAAGTACAGTCTGTTCTGCTGTAATGTGTGTTTGTTCAACACGAATTGGCTTTAATGCAATTGAAGAATTTAGACCGTAATTTGTAGGGCACAAACTTTCCTTACTTGCATTGGATATCATGCGATTCTGGCCCCATTAGTTTAAATGCCGCTGCTATTTTCTTATAGCATGAGATCGCATGAGAACAGAACGATCATGTTATATCAGAACCTATTGTACTTGAAACTGCGCACTTTCTCCGAGACTTCGTCTTTAAAGCTTCACTCTGATCCTTTTCTCTAGGCTCAGCCATAAGCAGGATCTTTGATATAATACTGATCTTCAAACATTTGGCTCCCAGTCTGTTGTTCCAGTTCACCAGAAAGCCCGTCATGTTCTCCTCATTCCACCACATAAATCGTGCACATTTACAAACGTCGGTACAATGAGTGACATTGGGGGTTGAGCTTCAATGAGCATCTATCCAACAGGAGGTCCATCTGATTAAAAACAGTTTAACCTTGTTTCTCTGTATTTCTGAATATCATCCACTTAAGAGATCAAAGTTGGGACTCCTGAAGTGAGTAACTCGCTTCCTGACTCCCCACAGGCTGTCCACAATCTACAAAGCACAAGCTAAGAGTGTGATGAGATCTTCCCCATTTACCTTGATGTGTGCAGCTCCCAACAGCACTCAAGACACTCGACACCATCCAGAAAAAAAAGAGGTCACCACCATTCACCTCCTCCCCAGTAGCAGCAGTGTGTACCAACTACAAGATGCATTGCAGCAGCAAAGACAGCACCTTTCACACCCACACCGTCTACCACCCAAAAGGACAGGGGCAGCAGATGAAGGGAGGATATCAACACTTGCAGGTTCTCTTCAAAACCACAGGCCATCTTGACTTGGGACCAGATCATTCAGTGTCATTGGATCAACATAGCGGAGCTCTCTCCTTAATAGCACTGTGGGTACACTCACACCTCAAGGTTCGCAGCAATTCAAGAAGGCAGCTCATCCTCACCTTCTGCAGGGTAACCAGAGACAGGCAATAAATGCTGGCCCAGCCAGCAATACCCACATCCTGAGAATAAATGCAAACTCAAACTAGGATAGGCCAAGAGGAAATTTGACCTTTTTTTGTATTTTACATTTGGTCAGTTCTGCTCTAATGTGGTAGTTCTGTTCTCGTGCAATGAGAGCATCACGCAATAGCAGCACCACATAAACTAATGGGGCCAGAATTGCATTATAGCCAATACACGCTTTAAAACTTTGCGTTTTAGATCAGTGTCCCCAATTCATCAGAGCTGAAAATGTGTTGCTGGAAAAGTGCAGCAGGTCAGGCAGCATCCAAGGAACAGGAGAATCGACGTTTCGGGCATAAGCCCTTCAGGAATGAGGAAAGTGTGCCCAGCAGGCTAAGATAAAAGGTAGGGAGGAGGGACTTGGGGGAGAGGCGTTGGAAATGCGATAGTGGAAGGAGGTCAAGGTGAGGGTGATAGGCCGGAGTGGGGTGGGGTTGGAGAGGTCAGGAAGAAGATTGCAGGTTAGGAAGGCGGTGCTGAGTTCGAGGGATTTGACTGAGACAAGGTGGGGGGAGGGGAAATGAGGAAACTGGAGAAATCTGAGTTCATCCCTTGTGGTTGGAGGGTTCCTAGGCGGAAGATGAGGCGCTCTTCCTCCAACCATCGTGTTGCTATGGTCTGGCGATGGAGGAGTCCAAGGACCTGCATGTCCTTGGTGGAGTGGGAGGGGGAGTTGAAGTGTTGAGCCACGGGGTGGTTAGGTTGATTGGTCCGGGTGTCCCTGAAGAAGGGCTTATGCCCGAAACGTCGATTCTCCTGTTCCTTGGATGCTGGCTGACCTGCTGCGCTTTTCCAGCAACACATTTTCAGCTCTGATCTCCAGCATCTGCAGTCCTCATTTTGTCCCCAATTCATCAGTCATGTTACAATGAATTTGTGTCAGTGAAACATGCATTATAGCAGAATGATCTGTATTTGTAATATCTTCAGGAACCTGGCGGTTTCTGTCTGTAACATGTTCATGTTAATGAATCTGACTGTCTGTTTTCCTAGGGGCTGATTGGAAACCGCGGAGAACCAGGACTGAAAGGTGATAAGGTGATCTGAATACCTCCTTATTGCACTGTGATGTGATGTTCATACTTCCTTACAGCACTTGAGTTTAATATTCCCCTATTGCACTGCAATATAATACTAAGATTTGCATTGCACTACTTCTAATATTGTCTGGCTTGATATTCACTTCCTGCACTGAATTATTCTACTGCTTCATTATGGCAGAGTATATTGCACTCCATTAAAAATAGTTCCTCTGACCACTAATTCTTTCTCAAGCATGGTGTTCAATCGATCTTCACTATCTATTGTTAACTATATGTTAATTACTCTGCTAGGAGACACAAGGCCATTTTTAATAAAGTGCCGAGGATACATATAAAGAGAGACTGTTAGCTCTCTGGTTGGTAGCTAACGAGCAACCATACCGATGCTGAAATCTGTGAATAAACCTGTTATTAAGAAAAGAATTAGCATCTGTTTTAATTGGGAACATAGGAACAATACAGGCCTTTCAGCCCATTGAACCTGTTTCACCATATAATAAGATCTTGGCTGATTGAACCCTCCAAGGCCTTTTTCCAAAACTATCCCCCTTACCTCCTTCCTCCACCAACTGGTTTCAAATGGGAACTGTGATTTCCCTTTAATACTTCGAAGCACTCAGTTACAAAAGAATATTCAATGCTCCTTTGTTGTACTGTGCAGTTTAATATTTGGCAGCATGAATTAACTCTCCATATAGCACATGATTAAAATTTTCGTCCAATCTTATTGTTCCCATTTGTGTTCCTCTTGTCACAGAACACCCCTGTCCAAGGATCCAGAAAAGCAATTTGATGATCCCACTCTTTTCTCTCATCCACAGTGTGTCTGTATGTATCTGTGTGTCTGTGTATGTGTCTGCATGTGTCAGTGTGTGTGTCTATATGTATGTGTGTGTCTGTGTGTCTGTTTATGTGTGTCTGTATATGTATTTATCTGTGTATGCCTGTTTGTCTCTGTGAGTGTGTGTGTCTGTGCATGTTCCTGTTTGTGCGTGTGTGT